>NW_024404575.1:0-77110 GCF_905171775.1 Rana temporaria | reverse complement strand
CCTCCTGACGGTGATGCTGACGGTTATCTGGAGAGGCAGCTTGTATTGGGTCTGCCTCATACAAAATTCCCAGACATTCCTCAGGGCCCTCCTCAGTCTCCAGGCAGTGGGCCGCAGAGGGACGTGATGGAGTGACCTCTGGGTTGGGTGTTGTACGTCTCCAGTTGTTATTTGTAGCTCTTAGAGGGCAATAACGAGCAATATGTCCCGTGTTGCTGCAGTGATGGCACGTCACCCTAGACGAATCCCGGGGGTAGTTGTTAGGCCCCTGAGGACGTGGTGGTCCTGGTGGGACTGGAGCCCGAAACTCTGGGCGTGGGGTGACGGTTGGAGTACGTGGTTCCACCTTATGAGCCAGCCGTGTAGTACTCTGGCTTACTCTCCTTGTTTCCGCATACTCATCTGCTTGCCGAGCCGCCTCGTTTAAGTTAGCGGGACGGCGATCTCGTACCCAGTCTTGTATGTCTGCGGCCAGGTCTTGGAAGAAATGTTCCATTAGGAACAGCTGCAATACTTCCTCCCCGGTGTTGGCCTTGCACCCTTGGACCCAATGGGATGCCACCCTTTGTAACTGGTTTGCCCATTCCATGTGGGAGTCCACAGCCTTCTTCTTGGACTCCCGGAAGCGACGGCGGTAGGCTTCTGGAGTTACGGCGTATCGGGTTAGCAGCGCCTTTTTAACTTGCTGGTATTGTAAAATATCCTCTGGAGCGAGAGCCCGAAAGGCTTCATTGGCTTTGCCCGACAATTTCCCCGACAAAATAGTGACCCATTGGTCTGGTGGTACCTGGTGTAGTGAGCACTGCCTCTCAAAGTCCGCCAAATATCCATCTATTTCCTCCTCACTTTCTACAAAAGCTTTAAATGCAGTGAACGGTATTTTCTTTCCTGTAGCAGCAGGTGGGGGGGTAGGAACTGCAGGTGTAATGGGCTGTCTTGCTCTTACCAGTTCCAGTTCTTGTCCCCTCTTCGTTTGTATCTCTTCCCTTGCTTCCTGGAACAGCTGGTTGATTAGTTCCACGGACGTTTCTGGATACAAGGATAATCTCCGCTGTACAATCCCAGTAATTACATCTTCCTCCCTGACAGGTACAAGGGGCTCAGTTCCTTCCATGGATCCATCCATTTCGTCCAGCTCCAGCAGTTCAGCTATCAGCTCCCTCCGTGGTCTGTTGCTGGTGCTCCTACCACGACTCTCCAATAGATCTTTCAGTGTGGATCTTTTCAGCCTGGCGTACTGCGACTCCATTCAGAACTTGCTCTTTGGATAAAAGGACCATCCCACCGCTGCCAACCAATGTAACGGCTACCCACTGGTAGTGAGGGGTATCGGCCGTTGGAGACGTCCTTTTTGCTGACAAGTTATGATATGCAGGTACCGCCGGTATATCCCATCGAACGCCCTTCCAAGAAACGAGACGGGCTACGTTTGCAGAGTCAAGCAGACTGACTTTTAATGCCACATTTTACCTCCTTATATCTGGTTACAAACTGTACAGAAACAAATGACATTCCCCCCCCACCCAGGGGGGGCTTCAATACACATACTTTGAATTAATGACATTCCCTTGAGCCAATCAGCCGCTAGACGTTTTGGCTCCTAAACTTAGCTCGATCAGACAATAGAACTCAATTAACCTTTAAAACAATTATCACTCACACATAATCCCCATCAGCATACACCTCACAGGAGGCTGTTACCTACACAAAAGAGAGTTCATTAGCTATACGAAGGGAACATTAGCATTCAGCAGTGAAAGAGACCATTGTCCAATTAACCCTTTGAGCTCAGAATACAATGTGGTACATCCAATTGTGACAAGCCATGCAGTTCCTTGTAGTCCTCCCTGCATGAAGATTATCGATGTCCAGGCAGCATGCATATGTCCGTTACACTGCGGCGACGTGGGCGGGCCTGCCATTTAAAGGCTTCCACGCATGCGTCGAAGTCATTAGACGCATGCGAGGGACGGCGGGCGCTCGGACATGTACGCTAGGTCTGTACTGACGACCGTACATGTCCGAGCGGGCAGGATTCCAGCGGACGGTTTTAAAACACGTCCAGGAATATTTGTCTGCTGGGAAAAGGCCCGGCGGGCAAATGTTTGCTGGAATTCGGCCCGCTCGCGCCTACACACGACCGAACATGTATGCTGAAACTGGTCCGCGGACCAGTTTCAGCATACATGTTTGGTCGTGTGTACGGGGCCTAAGGAAGCGATTATACCAGGATCATGGTGGAGGCTACCACCATGATCCCGGTATCAAATTTTTTGTGCCGGCGATTCTCTTTCTTGTAAAAGTACTGTAAGCAGCTGGGCAGCCGCTGGAATATTTTAACAGGTGGGGTAAGGGCAGTGTCGATCATGACCTCCCTGGGGCCATAAGCAAAATAATGACATGGCACATTACAGAAAATAACGTATTTGTTCCAAACTTTGCCGATAACCATACCACAAGTCTTTCTCGGACAAACGGACTCACTTTTGATGAAGTTCATTTGGGCGGGGAAGAAAGCAAGGATAAAAAAAGAAGTAATGAAGGTACCCAAGTGCTTTGGGGGGATGGCGGTTCCGGACATTGCCAAATATTATCACACCTGACGAGATTAATAGATTGGTGTAGGAATGGGCACTATAAAAGGTGGGTTGAAGTTGAACAACAGATCTGTCCAATTACATTAAGTAGAGCCCCCTGGTGCTATAATGGTCTACCAAGTAAGATGAAGAAACACCCTATAATCGGCCCTACGCTGTTGATTGCAGCAAAAATATGCAAAAACCCAAAATTTTCAACAAAATGCTCCCCCTTGATCCCTATATTAGGGAATCCAGGATTCATACCGGGTACAGGAGGAGTGGTCTTTAATAAATTAAAAGAAAGGGGCAAGGTGCAGGCATCACACTTCCTGCAAAAAAATACATGGCCATCAATTGAGGACTTGACGAAGAGAAGGGGGAGTTACGAGTTAAGCTTTTGGCAGGCACTTCAATTAAGTTATTTCCTAAGATCCCTAGGTCAACCATCTAACTTCCGGCGACAATTAACTAAATTTGAACAATATTGTGAAGATGAGGAACCAATACAGAGAGTAAGTTCAAAGATGTATAGATTATTGATATCACCTCAAGAGGACTTTGAGTTGCCGGGACTGGGGAAATGGGAAAGGGATCTGGGGAGAGTTTTCTCACAGAATCAACATAAACAAATAATTCACCTAGCTTTATACTCCTCAACATCTACGTGTATACAAGAATCCAATTATAAATTACTGTCCCAATGGTATTATACACCAGTAAAGTTGCATAAATTTAGCAAGGATAACTCAGAGTACTGCTGGAGATGTGGATTGGAGCAGGGAACTATGCTGCATATATTCTGGTCATGTGCAAAAGTGAGAGATTACTGAAAGGAAGTCCAGAGAATTGTTCAAAACTTTACGGAACGTCAGATTCTGGACGACCCAGCTCTTTACCTGCTCCACAGCTCACAAATCCCAACGCAAGAGTATAAAAAGTCGGTGGTATGCCATATGATAAATACTGCTAAGACCGGAATAAAATTACAGTGGAGAGAAAGTAGATCACCCTCTATCGCGAGATGGCTTAATAGAGTGAGAGAGATCGGAGCTATAGAGGACTTAATCCTCTCAGCGAGGAACAAAAGGGAACAATATGAAGAAACATGGTCCAGGTGGAACCAGTTTATGAAATCAGAAGAAGGAAAGAGACTATTGGAAGAATAGAATAGAGAGGGTAGAGCCCACTAGGATCGGTGTAGGTAGAGAGAGGTAAAAGAGGTGAACTAAACGAGGTTATATCTGTCTCTGGCGAGGAGGAGGAGGGGAGAGGGAGGACATTGATATAGGTTTTTTTTTTTCATTTTTTTTTTTTTTCTTCTTCTTTTCTTTTTGTTTTGCGGTTGAGAGGGTTTGTTTTGGTTTTAAGTTTAGGGAGGCGATAGGTAGGGCACGGGGTAGGTAAAGTGAACAGAGTGGGACAGAAGTATGGAGTAACACGGGGTTCTGGGGGAGAGTGGAAGGCAAGCCAGAGACAAAAAGATAGCTAAAACAAGAACAGAGTAAGGGAACCAGGACGGTTATAGTTCTGATTTCCCACTATCTGTTTAGGTCGTTTCTGGTTCGCTTTCAAGCTGACTCTCTGTTAGAATGTACAGTGGATTCTTATATGTTTATGTATTTATGATTTATGCTGTGTTATTACTCTGTGACCTTGACTTCAGAAAAAAAAAAAAAAAAAGGTTAAAAAAAAAAAAAAAAAAAAAAAGGAAGAGAAGCGCGGGGGGGGGGGGGGGGGGGGGTCGTTGCCGACAGTGACATGTCACATTAAAGATTAAAGTTGAGAAGCAGGGGGAGGGGGTGTTCTGCTGTTGGAAAAATTACATCTTACATTAAAGTGAGAAACAGGGGATGCTGACTTCTTGCCTCTTCTCCCATGCAGCCAGCCAGTTGAGGGGCAAAAAATAACTTCTCACCAGGTGAGCCCTCTAGTATTTTGGGGGGCCCTCCGCAGCTTTGCGGGGCCCTAAGCGGCTTGCATAGTGAGCCTATAGGGCGGATCGGCCCTGGGTAAGGGGGTCCCTCCCACCCAGGGCTGGTGCAAGGATTTTTGATATCCTAGGCGAAAATCATTTTGCCGCCCCCCTTGGCTCCACCCCTGACCCCACCCCCTTTGCCCTGCCCTGCTCATGTATACCCAAAATTTTTATTGAAGCGCCCATCAAATGCAGCCTCACCAGCGCCCATCAAATGCAGCCTCACCAGCGCCCATCAATGAATGTTTGGCTGCTTTCATTCATTCGGGAGTCGGGACACAGACACAGTCCTCCGCCGCCTCTGACACTATGTGCAAATGGAGTGGTGGCTGTCTGCTGATGCTGAGACTTAGTTGCAGAGAGAAGAGAGCAGGAACACCAGTGGTCGGGCGCCCCCTAGGCAGCAGTGCGCCCTAGGCGGCTTCCTAGTTTGCCTAGTGGTAGCGCTGGCCCTGCTCCCACCACCGTCTTTACTGAGTTTTCCAGAGCAATCGGTAACAATGCGGCCGGTGGCATCCAGCTCCGATTATCACTTCCGGTTCCGGCTGTTTGTTTACTGGTCACGTAGCGGCCAGTGAAGCAGCTGATCAGACAGATCTGTGTCTGATCGGCTGCATTGGAACCCAAAGGAAAAATTGGGGGTCTAATAAACGTCCGATCTCTCCATAAAGATTATAAAGATTACCTGTTATCCACTTAACAACCGAGGACGTCCATGGACGTCCTGGGCTTTGTGGGGGGATATCTGAATGATGGGGCAGCAACAGGCATCATTCAGATATCCCCGTCTTCAGCCGCCGATTCTGCGCACGATAAGAACGATCAAAATGGCAGTTCCGTCGCTTGATCGTTCTTATAGGCAGCGGGAGGGGACATCCTCCCCCCTCCCGCCGCCATCGGGTGCTTTTCGGGGCTCTCCCATGCTGGCACTGGCTGGGAAGCATAGAGATGACTGGTGACCAGATGGTCACCAGTCATCTCTATGACCACCGGAGGACCGGGCGTGACGTTATGACATCATGCCCGGTACCCGGAAGTAAACAAAGCCGCAATCGCGGCTGTCGGCGTGAGATCAGTGACATTTTTTTCACGATCTCATGCTTGTAAGCCTGGAGGAGAGATGTGAGGTCTTATTGCGCCCACATCTCTCCATAAAGAGGACCTGTCACACTGATTCCTATTACAAGAGATGTTTACATTCCTTGTAATAGCAATAAAAGTGCTTAAAAAAAAAAAAAAAGTGTAAAAATAAAAAAAGAAGTAAAATAAAAATAAAATATCATTTTTTTTAAACGCCCCTGTCCCCGGTAGCTCGCGAGCAGAAGCGAACACGCATGCAAGTCCCGCCCACATATCTAAACGCCATTCAAACCCCACATGTGAGGTATCGTCGCGTGCGTTAGAGCGTGTGCAAAAATTCTAGCACTAGATCTCCTCTGTAACCTGAAAATAGTAACCTGTAAAAAAAATGTAAACGTTGCCTATGGAGATTTTTAAGTACCGAAGTTTCGTGCCATTCCATGAGTGTGCGCAATTTTAAAGCGTGACATGTTAGGTATCTATTTACTTGGCGTAACATCATATTTCACATTGTACAAAAAAATTGGGCTAAATTTACTGTTTTGTTATTTTTTAATTCATGAAACCATTTTTTTCCCCAAAAAAAGGCGTTTGGAAAATTATTGCGCAAATACCGTGCGAACAAAAAAGTTACAATGACCGCCATTTTATTCCCTAGGGTGTCTGCTAAAAAATATATATAATGTTTGGGGTTTCTGATTAATTTTCTAGCAAAAAAATGTGATTTTTACATGAAGGAGAGAAGTGCCAAAATAGGCCCGGTGGTCAAGTGGTTAATGATATTACTATCAAAAGGGATGTTTACATTCCTTTAGACAGACATAAAAGTGACCACAAAACATTTAAAAATCAAGAAACACTGTAAAAATATAAAAAAAATAATAATAATAAACTCATTACCCAGATCCCGTCTGGCCAATAGCAAAATGACAGCCAGGAGGTGGATTAGTTATACTAATTGTGCGTCATATGACGTCCTTCAGGATTCGCCACTAATGCGTGCCCTTGCTCCGACACACCGCATTTATGATCTCGGTCAAGATCGGCCATTCCACCATTCGCGCTGACGGTGCGTGAAAAGAGGAGCGCGGATAAGCGTCTCTCCTGACAGGAGGGATCTGCACTAATTATCAGTGCATTGATTATCAGTGCAGCCCCCTCAGCAATACCCACCAGTGCCCACCTGTGATGCCTGCCAGTGCCCACCTTTGATGCACACCACTGATGCACACCAGTGCCCATCAGTGATGCCAATCAGTGCCCATCATTGATGCCTGTCAGTCTCTCATCATCAGTGCCGCCTATATGTGCTGCCTTCAGTGCCCATCAGTGCCGCAATAAGTGGTGCAAGAAGTGCGAATGGGCATATAATGGTTAGCAACAGCTCTAATGTGATACGCTAATTGGCGAACACGCGTACGCACAATGTGGCAGATGTGGCCACTTGCTGGCATATATAAGACTGCTGCTGAGCCCATCACATTGTTGGATTTTCCCCAGCCTTTCCGTGTTCTTGAGCCTCTGTGCATATTCTACTTGAATTTCCTGTTGTGACTCGGCTTGCTCCTGACCTGTCTGATCTGATCTCCTGGTTTGACCCCCTGGACTTGCTTTACCGACTTCCCTGCTATGTCCAGTGTCTGATCCCGGCTTGCATCACGGACTTTGCTACTGCTATCTGTTCCTGGCTTGGCTTCCTGTATTTGACCTTGGCTTAACCCTGTTCCTGCTACCTGCCTCTTCCTTCTGTCGGATCTAAAGTGTTTGACCCCTTGCCTGGCTTCCTCTACTGTCTCCTGCACACACCATTGCCAAGTGTTACTGAGGATTCCTAGAGACTTTGGCCCAGCTGTGTATCCTGCATTATCCGGTATACTTCAGGTGACCACCAGCTCTACTCTCCTACAGTGGCGGCTGGGGCACAAACGAAAAAAAAAAAAACAATTGCAGGCTCACCGTGCCTATCACCGTGCCTATGGCAGCAACTGTGCCATCAATTGTCGCCACTGTGCCATGCCATCAATTGTCGCTACTGTGCCATCAATTGTCACCACTGTGCCATCAATTGTCGCCACTGTGCCATGCCATCAAACGCAGCCACTGTGCCATCATGTATCGCCACTGTGCCCATCAATTGTCACCACTGTGTCATGCCATCAAACGCAGCCACTGTGCCATCAATCGTCGCCACTGTGCCATCAATCGTCACCACTGTGCCATCAATTGTCGCCACTGTGCCATGCCAAACGCAGCCACTGTGCCATCAATTGTTACCACTGTGCCATCAATTGTCACCACTGTGCTCATCAATTGTCGCCACTGTGCTCATCAATTGTCGCCACTGTGCTCATCAATTGTCGCCACTGTGCCCATCAATTGTCGCCACTGTGCCCATCAATCGTTGCCACTGTGCCCTGTAAAATGCTGCCAGATTGCCCCCCCGGCACTTACCTTTCTGGGGTCAGCCATTATCCTTCCACCGTCCCTCGATGTCTTCTCCCGCCCTCGATGACGCTTCAGCCAATCAGGTTACCGGTGAACCTGATTGGCTGAGACGCCTGTCAGTGTTAGTGTTACTGTCAGTGTTAGCCAGGGAACGCACCCCCCCATGTGTCCCCTGGTTAACTATTAGGAAGCCGATTACAGCCCTCAGGCTGTAATCGGAAAGCCTATCAGAGCCACTTCCACACAGCCAACCAGCTGCCGTTATTCAGATGCGCTCACCAGGGGGCTGGCCATCTGAATAGTGGGAGGCAGCCACAATACATAGATTCAATGCATGAAAGTGGAGTTCCACCCATAAATATAACATTACATCAGTAGTTTTAAAAAAATGTCATTAGTCCTTTAAGAAAAAACTTTTTTTTTTTAGATGCCTTCAAAGTGTTGTTGCTAGGCAAAATAGTTAATCTTCCCTCTCCCTGCACCTAGGTGCTTAAAGCGGGAGTTCACCCAATTAAGTTTTTTTTCTCTTTTCCCCTTAGCTTCATGCTCGTTTTGTCTCGGGGAATCGGCTAGTTGTTTTAAAATATGAGCTGTACTTACCGTTTTCGAGATGCATCTTCTCCGTCGCTTCCGGGTATGGGTCTTCGGGAGCGGGCGTTCCTTCTTGATTGACAGTCTTCCGAGAGGCTTCCGACGGTCGCATCCATCGCGTCACTAGTAGCCGAAAGAAGCCGAACGTTGGTGCGGCTCTATACTGCGCCTGCGCACCGACGTTCGGCTTGAATGAATGAATGAATGAATGAATGAATGAATGAAAAACTTATATAGCGCGGCACATGCGAACTGAATCGCCTCTGGGCGCTTGTTGTTTGTGTCTCATGCCTTTCAGAAAAGCAGGGTTTTGATCTGCCTTCTGAAAGACAGGTGGTCTTGCTCCAACCGAATGCTGGTTGGTAAAGCATTCCAAAGCCTGGGGCCCTGGAAAGCAAACCTTCTTTCTCCTTTGGACTTGCATTTGGTTTTAGGAACCTTGACCAGATTTTGGTCGGTGGATCGCAGCATGCGATTGCAATTGTGCGGTTTGATCTTGTCGCATAGATATCTAGGAGCCTTCCCTTGGATGCACTTATGTGTCAGGCAGAGTGCTTTGAATGCAATTCTGTCTTTCACTGGCAGCCAGTGAAGGGATCTCAGTGAAGGTGAGATTGATTCCCAAGATTTTTTCCCAGTCACCAGTCTAGCGGCCGTATTCTGTACGACTTGAAGACGAGCGATTTGGTACTTGGGGAGCCCGAGGTAAAGGGCATTTGCATAGTCCAGTCTGGAATTCACGATAGTTCCCACCACGACTGCTACGTCTTCTTTGGGGATAAATGGAATTAGTCTGCGTAGAAGGCGCATCAAATGGTGCGCCCCGCTGACTACTGACCCTATTTGTGCGTCCATTGTCATGAAGGTGTCAAACGTGACTCCCAGACTTTTGACTTTGGAGCTAGGGGCGATGATTTGTCCCAGGATGGGAGATGGTGTCCAGTTTGTTGTCGGTGGTTTCTTCCGACTGGCATCGAAGATAAAGAGTTCTGTTTTAGCACTATTGAGTTTGAGATAACTCTTAGTCATCCAGTTTTCTATTGAAGAGAGACATTTCTCTAATCTGAGATGATGATCCTTTTTATGGCAGATGCGAAAATACAACTGCGTGTCGTCTGCATAAGAGTGATAAAGTAGTTCATGGCTACTGATAATATCAAAGAGAGGACGAAGATAGATATTAAACAGCACTGGTGATAGGGGGGATCCTTGGGGGACCCCACATGGCACCGTGCGTTTTTCTGACGTGAAGGATCCCAGTTTCACTGCTTGTGATCGGTTTCCAAGAAAAGAGGAGAACCATGGTAAGGTATCTTCTGAGACTCCGGCGACTTCTGTTAGTCGTCTCAGTAGCAATTTATGGTCTACTGTGTCAAAAGCTGCGCTTAGGTCCAGCAGAACCAGGAGACAGGATTCTCCTTCGTCTGCGGCCTCGAGTGCATCGTCCCATATTTTCAGTAAGGCCGTTTCTGTCCCGTGTCCGGGACGGAACCCGGATTGAAATGGATCGAGTAGGTTGTGGGTGTCCAGATGCTGTTGCAGCTGATTTACCACCACTTTCTCCATTATCTTGGACAGAGCATTTAGACCTGTTATGGGACGGCGGTGAGTTGGGTCCATAGGATCCAAATTAGGTTTTTTCAAGATCGGCAAGATTGTGCCCTCTTTCAACAGGGAAGGCACTATGCCTTCCTTAAATGACTGATTTATAAGCTGCGTGATCGGAGGCGCCAGGATGTCGGCACATTCCTTCAGTAGCTTAGTGGGAATGATGTCATTTGGTGCTGTGCTGTTGCGCAGCACACCAATGAATTTTTTTGTTGTATCAATGGAGATGGGTTCCAAAGTGAACTTAGTTGATTGTAGAGGCGTTCTGTCGTTGTTTTGATTGAAGACGGGGCTGAGTGGAGTATTGTTTTGCCGAATACTTACCCGAATTTTTTCAATTTTGTTGATGAAGAAATCCGATAGTTCGTTGCAGAACTCTTGGGTGTCTGAAGTGGGGACTTCTAGACATCCAGGGTTCATGGTCTGGGTGACCATCCTGAAGAGTTCGCGTGGGCGATTCATTGCGCTGTTAATCACCCTGGAGAAGTGAAGTTTTTTGGTTTTGAAAATTTCCTTGTGGTAACGCGTTGTTACTGCTTTGTAGAAGTTGAGGTGCTCTTCTGACGGACTTCTTTTCCAGGCGGCTTCCGCCCTCCTGCGCTCTTGCTTCAATAGCGACAGCTCGTTATTGAACCAGCTGGACTTTTTTTCCCGGCTGCGGAGTTTGCGCTTTGGTGCTGCTAAGTCGGCTGACTGTAGCAGAGCTGCATTAATGGCATCCAAAGTATCTGAGGCTGCTAGCTGGGGAGGAATAGCCCCAATTCGGTTTCCCAGGGTAGATCTGAAGAGTTCCGAGTGGAGCTTCTTGTGAGATCTAGCCCAGTGTATTGTCACCGGCTTGGGTACTTTCATGACTAAAGGAGTTCTGGGAATTATGAAGCTAATTGCATGGTGGTCTGTCCATGGCAAAGGTTCATTTCCCAAAATGTTTATTTTCAGATTTTGTCTGAAAATTAGGTCGAGTGTGTGACCTGAAGCATGAGTTGGTCCGCGTATAAGTTGTTGAAGTCCTAATCCTTCCAGGTGGTCGATGCAGGCATCCGCGATGGGATCCTGTGAGGAGTTAGCCCACAAATTGAAATCCCCGAGCAGCAAAAGATGATTGCTGCTAAGGGAGTAAGTGGAAATGAACTCCGTTAATGCTGAAATCAACTGCGATTTGGGCCCAGGGGGCCTATAGCAGAGGAGAATGTGAACGGTCTCCTGAGAATGAGCTTGAAGTTGAAGCGTAAGGGTTTCCATAAAAGGTAGAGGATTTTGAAGGACCGGTTTAGTGATTGCAATATGCGACTTATGAATCACCGCCAGGCCTCCTCCCCTTTGCCCTATTCTATTTTCCGTTAAGATACGATAGTTTGCTGGCACCAGTTCTCCAAGAATGGTGTTGCAATCGTCCGACAGCCAACTTTCCGTAATAAAGAGGCAGTCTAGATCGTTTTGTAGTAAGAAATCATGGATTTCTGATCGGTGTTTAACTGCTGATCTAGTATTAAGCAAGGCACAAGATATGTGCCTGAGCTGTATTGAATGATTGAAATTTTTGATGATCGATCGATGATCGAACCTCAAAAGTTGATCTGATTTTAAGGCTATTGTGGTGGCGGCAGGTATTGTAGTTGCGAATTGTCTCAGACCCCAAATGGTTTCTGCAGAGTATCGCAACTTAACCATTGTTGCCCGTCACCGAGGGCTGGAGTGCGGGCGTAAGGTGAGAGAGGATTCGAGGCTTCTTTCGGAAAATCGTGACGCGATGGATGCGACCGTCGGAAGACTCTCGGAAGACTGTCAATCAAAATAGGAACGCCCAGTCCCGCAGCCCATACCCGGAAGCGGCGGAGAAGATGCATCTCGTAAACGGTAAGTACAGCTCATATTTTAAAACAACTAGCCGATTCCCCTAGACAAAACAAGCAGGAATCTAGGGGGAAAAAGTGTCATGTACGGGTGAACCCCCGCTTTAAGCTTCCTAACCTACACCGCACAAGACTCCTGGGAATGTAGTGGGTGTAACTTTCCAGGAGTCTGTGCACTCCCCAGTCTCGAAGAATCATGTGACTTGGACAGTACAGGTGCTGAAACCTGATCTGAAACCTATTACACTGCTTGTGCAGCACTGAGCATGTGCGAGATCTGCAAGGCTGAAATCCAGGAAGTCATACAGTCTGGCTTCATGATGCCCACACTTAAGATGGCACCAGTCAATTTCTACTTTATAAAGTGTCTAAATGCTGTAACAACCTAACAAAACGGACCTTAGTTTACAGACTAACTTTACTAGAATACATTAAGCTTGTGTATTACAGGGGTATTTATATATAAACAGTGAAATTGTGGCCGGAACTCCGCTTGAATCTATGTATTGTATTTCGGTGGCGGTGCAGGAGAGAGATGGGGCGGCGCTCCTGTGCCCTCTATGGGCGCACCGCCACCTGCACCCATCTGGCAACCTGTACTTCTTTGGGCACTACACCTTCTGTTCCATCTTCAGGGGTGTACTGCACTTAGCCACAAGGGGAGCCCTCCATTCTCACCCAAGGCTTATACTCAAGTCAATACGTTTTCACATTTTTTTGTGGTAAAATTAGATGCCTCGGCTTATACTCGGGTCGGCTTATACTCGAGTATATACGGTATGTAATTTATATATAGCGAACCCAATGTAACTCCATACAGAGTTATAATAGGAGTGAGGATTGTATCAATAATTATTGGTAAGCATGTGTATGAAAAATAGTTGACAGTTCCTACATATGTGCGTGAACTATGGTCATAAAAACATTTTTATATGTTGGTTGATATGATGTAGAGAACCCCCAAACTCCTGTCGCCAATCTCCCTCATGAGAGCACGTAGTTGGTACATTACACGTCGGCGCAATGATGTCATGTGCACAATGTCACAAACTATGGTGAACGGGAGTGAACCACAACTGTTGTTAGCAAAAGATATCAATGCACCTCTCTATGTTATGTGAGATTTCAGTACGGGACCCCAGGCGTCACTCCAATCAGAGAACAGGAGTTTGGGGGTTCACTACATCATCTCTCTCACATATAGGAATGCGTTGAGCTACTAAGGGTGGACGTATTACAACATACGACCAACCCCTAGCGTTGAAAGATTCCAATGCACGGGAAGATTCCAATGCACTCCTCTTTGTTGGTGATTATCAGTACGGGACCCCAGGCGTCGCTCCAATCTGAGAACAGGAGTTTGGGGGTTCTCTACATCATATCAACCAACATATAGGAATGCATTAGGCCACTATGGGAACAGGTATAAAATACCTTCTACCCTTAGCGTAAAAAAGTTAAAGCGAACATGTTCAGTAATTTAGGGACTGAGCACAATTTCATGTAACAACGTATGTCAAGCACCTAGTAAATAAGAATACCGTAGGCAAATACTATTTGCATAAGAGAGGCAAGTATAGCTCAGCAGAATTGAAAGTGTATGTCCCTTTTAAGAAATTCTACAGCGGACAGCTGAAGACACACTGAGTAATCCCAAGCAGCAAGATAGTATTAAATAATCCAGATATAAACACAATACTTCATAAGGGCAATATGTAAAGCACGTAATACTAGAGCAGTATGAGTGACGTAAATATGCTACTTATCCGTTTGCAGAGGATGAGTGTTGTAGTATCATAGCAGCAATGGGATTTTTGACGGTAGTAGAAATCATCCCCGTCAAGCAGTCCCTTCTTCCCATAAAAGAAAATCACAGAATAATCCACACATGAGCCAAAGCTTAATGCTGGAACAAGACACACTTTAATGGCAGCATTCTCCTAGTTATATACAGTTTACAAGCTAATCATCAATCAAAGAACAATGAAATCTCCACCCCCTTTTCACACACTGGGGCTCCCATACAGATTATAGGTAGACACTTTGGCGCCGACCCTGAAGACACATTTCTTTAGATAATGACATCAGTGAAGTTAATTACTAGTTGTAACAGAATATGTTATCTAAACAGCTTGGCCCCGCATATAGAAGAGGTAATTACCACAATGAAGCAATCAGAATAATTAGCATGAGCCACTTGTCTAATCATTTAGCCTGACGATACAATACACATCTCTTAAGGGTAAACACAGGTCTTCTTCACACAACACACAGACCTTAAAATAGCAGGGAGAGAATTAAACTTAAGCCTATAGGCAATTGCATAAAAGTCCTTCACAGGATTTCTGTAGTGTAGGGTCTTCTGGAGGAAGACACCTTTAGGATGTCCCCAGCATTGGCAATTTGTATGGCAGCGTGGATCCAGTGTAGGCTTTAGCTAGATGTTGCTATGGGTCCGGCCTGGCATGGTCTGCAGCATGGGGATTGATGGTCTCTGTAGTTTTTAGCGTGGCCGGCTACGGCTGACAATAATAGGACAGCGTGTACTATCCACGCTGTCCTCTTTTTAGGAGGGAGGCATGTGTAGTGCATAAAGCACTGATTCGGCCCGTACTTCCGCGTTCCATGGTGGAACGCACGGGGCACCAGGTGATGACGTCATCACGTTGTCGCCGTATGCGTTCCTGCGTGGAACACAACACGGAGCGAGAGGGCGCCTGTTACACACGACGTGAAGAACGTGGCGCCGATGCGCGAAGGGGCGTTCTTCGCTCATACACACCTGGAGAGATTTACTAGAATCTAATGCTTGAACAATCATGTTCTAACTTCATCTTGTTCAATTAAGCTTTAACGGTAAAACCTGGATGCTGATTGGTTACTGTGCAAAGCTGGACCAGATTCTGTGTTCAGTTTTATGAAGACAATGTAATATGAGGTCAAACATGAACAATCCATTCAATTAGCAAGAAATCAGGCATGCCTTTGCACTACATAAACAAATACAAAGTCCTTGAGAGCTAAAAGCTGTAAGTTATGTGTTGAGGTGTCATAAACCAACAAGGTTAATGGATTGAAACCCAGTGCAGCCGCCAACCACTGGAACAGTAGATATACAGGAAAAGAAAACTCTGGAGCGGCGCTCTATGGGTTGGATCCAAAGAGTACATATGGAAAACATTTATTGAATAAAAGAACTTGTTTATTGCACTGTTGGGCAAACAAAGGCCTAGATTCAGGTAGGGCTGCGCACTCTTACGGAGGCGCAGCGTACCGTTTTAACGCTACGCCTCTGTAAATTACGCGATGTTTGAAAATTACGTCGTTTTTGCGTAAGTGAATCGTGAATGGCGCTGGACGCCATTTACGTTCACGTTAAAGCAAATGACGTCCTTGCGTCCTTTCAAACATCGCGACGCGGGAACGACGGGTATACTTAGCATTGGCTGCCCCTGCTAATAGCAGGAGCAGCCTTACGCGGAACCCGACGAATGCAAACAACGTAAAATGCAAACGCCGGGCGCGCGTAGGGTTGTGAATCGGCGTGAGTATGCAATTTGCATACTCTACGCTGACCACTACGGGAACGCCACCTAGCGGCCATTGTAAGAATGCAGCCTACGATACGACGGCATAAGAGCCTTATGCCAGTCATATCTTAGGCTGCAGTCGGCGTAACGAGCTTTCTGAATACAGAAAAGTCTTTACGCCGGCGCAACTAAGCAATTGCGCTGTGTATCTATGGATACGAGGACGCAATTGCTTACTGAATCTACTCCATTGACTACAAATTTTTTTAAAAAACTTGAGAAAATTGCAATAGTTAATCACAAAAGTATATGACAAAAAATTATTATAAAAAGCAAACAGTACCACCCAAAACCAACCAAATGGCTTGCTGGTCAGGCATGGAAGAGGGGCGCCATGAGCCATGTTGGGATTGGTGGAAGCCCGGTGAAGAGGGTTGCAGCACGCTGCCTGCAGACTGATGGTCAGGCTGGTCCTTTGTCCAGAGATGGTAAGGTCATAGAGTGCAAGAAGACACTGTGCCAACCGCTATAAAATCCTAGGCTGGTAGCAGGAGGGGGCCGGACTATGCCACGGACAGTGAGGTGTAACAACCGCCATGAGATGTTGTCAGGACCGGGAGAGCCGAACAGAGTCAGAGGGACCATGTGCGCTGGATGATGTCAGCACCGCACTGGAGACAAGCGGAACAGGAAACCTGTGGTGCACCATGGACCGCAAGCTGTTCAGCTGTCGTGACTATATGTTTTGCCCGCCTGCGCTTTGTCAAAGACCAAAACATTTTTTTTTTACGTTTTTCGTAGTGCAATAAACAAGGGGCTGGATTCACGTAGATCCGCGCATTTTTACGGTGGCGTAGCGTATCGTATTTACGTTACGCTGCCGTAAGTTAGAGAGGCAAGTGCTGTATTCACAAAGCACTTGCCTCCTAACTTACGGCGGCGTAGCGTAAATGGGGCCGGCGTAAGCGCGCCTAATTCAAATGTGGATGAGGGTGGCGTGTTTTATGTTAATGATTGGTGACCCGACGTGATTGACGTTTTTTACAAAAGGCGCATGCGCCGTCCGTGTATATATCCCAGTGTGCATTGCGCCAAAGTACGGCGCAAGGACGTATTGGTTTCGGCGTGAACGTAAATTACATCCAGCCCCATTCACGGACGACTTACGCAAACGACGTAAAATTTTGGCGTGGGAACGACGGCCATACTTAACATTGGCTACGCCACCTAGGGGGCAGCTTTATCTTTACGCGGCATACCTCTTACGGAAACGGCGTATCTTTACTGCGACGGGCAAGTGTACATTCGTGAATCAGCGTATCCAGTCATTTACATATTCTACGCCGAAATCAACGGAAGCGCCACCAAGCGGCCAGGGAAAAAATTGCTCCCTAAGATACGACGGCGCAGGCCGTCGTATCTTAGGTAGGTTTAAGTGTATCTCAGTTTGAGCATACACTTAAACTTATGACGGCTTAGATTCCAAGTTAGGTTGGCGTATCCACTGATACGCCGGCGTAACTCTTTGTGAATCCAGCCCAAGGTCTTTTATTCAAACTAATGTTCTCCATATGCACACTTTGGATCCAACCCATAGAGCGTCGCTCCAAAGTTTTCTTTGCACTACATAGTTGATGGTAGATCCGAAGGATAGTTATGCCGCGTACACACGATCGGACATTCCGACAACAAAACCGTGGATTTATGTCCGACGGATTTTCGCTCAAACTTGCCTTGCATACACACAGTCACACAAATGTTGTCGGAAATTCCGATTGCCAAGAACGCGGTGACGTACAACACTAAAACCAGCCGAGAAAAATGAAGTTCAATGATTTCGAGCGTGCGTAGGATTTTTGTGCATCGGAATTGGATACACGCGATCGGAATTTCCGACCACAGCTTTTGTTGTCGGAAAAATTGGGAACCAGCTCTCAAACATTTGTTGTCAGAAATTCCGACAGCAAATGTCCGATGGGGGCCTACACACGGTTGGAATTTCAGACAAAACCTCCCATTGAACATTTGTTGTCGTAAATTCCGACCGTGTGTACGCGGCATTACAGTTGAATTGCATAGTGTGTGGGAGTTTTTGGTGAACTCTGTGTTGTTGCAAACGCAAACCTCATCCCTAATCCCATTCTACATAGAGAGGACTCCAATCTGAAGTAACTCAGAGCATTCACTAAATCTTTGTTTAATGCAGTTAAAGTGGATGTAAACTCATTGTTTCGATGTCACAATGTAGAGTATAAGATTTCCTATCATCTGTGCCCAGTCTTGCCACACAGAGTTAATTCAGCTCTGAGCAATCCTCTTTTTATTGTTCAGTGAAATAAAACGGACTTGCAGAGAAAAACCTTAGTCCGTTCCTCCCCCTTGCTGTGAGTGACAGGTTATTTACATATCTCATGCACTAGCCTGAAAACAGGCCTTATTTTTTAATTCCCACCCCCACTCCTTTTCTGAAGTCATGTGGTTACTTTTCTGGATTTTGACTGAATGTTAGTGATCGTAGCAGAATTTAATGTAAGGAATACACAGGAAAAAATGCATGTTGACAAGGGGAGTGTAGAGGTGGGCGGGGAGTCTACTGACATCACGACTCCACCCACAGAGCTCGAGACAACAGATCCACCCACAGAATCTGCAGTTTTTCGGGGTCTTATAACAGACAGAGGGGAGACATTTGACAGGTAAGGATACATGCAGGAGGCGTCTATATCCTTATAGATCACCACTATGGCAGTAGTTTAGAAAGGATGAGAGTGGGTTTACATCCACTTTAATATAGCTTATCTACTTACTGACTGCCTAACGTATATATATATATATATATATAGATATATATACACATCGACAGAATGGCTCCAGTGGGCAGATCGATATATATATACGTCGCCTTTAAGAAGCGGCGTATATATCCGTGAGTCCGACCGTGGATACCCACGATCGTCTCACGGAGAGGAAGAACGGGGAAATTATGATGTAAACAAGGCAAGTCACAACAAACAAGTCACAATAAAAATCGCTGATCACCGCCATCACTAGTATAAAAAATGTATTAATAAAAATGCCATATGTGATGGGAGGGCCTGTGGAACCCAAAAGCTCTTGAAAAGTATGAGATACCCTTGTTTCAGCTTCCCAGACGCCTCTAATGTCTAAAATCATCCTATGTCCACTAGGGGAATAGGATGACTGAGAAATTATATCTTGAACTACCTGAGATGGGACAGTAATGATAATCCACAATATATTCCAGGATATCTTTAAAGAACAAATTACTGTTTGTTGATTCTGAGCTCAACAGGTTAATTGAAAGATGTTAATGTCATCACCTCCAGCTAACTGGCTGCCTGTGTAATGTAAATTGAGTCAAGGTTAACTTCTAAAGATCGTCTCTTTGTGGCTTGTGCTAATTGACCCTGTAATTGTGTGAAGTTGTATTGATGATAATGTGTATTGTAAGTTAACAGACACCCAGACTGGGAAGCCTAAAGGTCAGGTGTCTGAGTCATCAGCTGTTGTTAATTAGCTCATGTAAATTAGGTCAGGCCCTGGAGTCAGTGTAGGTTAGGATGAAGGAAAAAAGCTGGGACAGCCGCACTCCAAAAAAACTCCTCCTTTAATTAAAAATCACAAAATACATGCCACAGCAAAAAACAGCACAACAAAAGAAAAGCTTTTCTTTTGTTGTGCTGTTTTTTGCTGTGGCATGTATTTTGTGATTTTTAATTAAAGGAGGAGTTTTTTTGGAGTGCGGCTGTCCCAGCTTTTTTCCTTCATCCTAACCTGCATTTTGATTGCACTGCCTGCACCCTTGGCTCGGACCATAGGAATCAGATTACCTGGTTCTCTTTGAGCGGTTACCCACTCTCTCATTTCATTTCGGGCCCTGAAGTCAGTGTGTCTGCTAAGAGATGTATTGAGGATGATGTGTATTGGGGGGGCTCGTTAGGTAACCATTGTGTGATGTTGTGGGTGGATCCGAGCCCTATCTCCTGTGGTATCCTAAATTGTATACAAGAGCCTGTATTTCTCATTAACCGATTAACGACTGCCGCATGTATATGTACGTCCACAGAATGGCACGTACAGGCATATGGGCATACAGGTACGTCCCTGCTTTTCCGCGGGTCGGGGGTCCGATCGGGACCCCCCCCGCTACATGCGGTGGTCGGATTCCCGCGGGGATCCGGGACGACGGCGCGGCTATTCGTTTATAGCCGCTCCATCGCGATCGCTCCCCGGAGCTGAAGAACGGGGAGAGCCGTTTGTAAACACGGTTGCCCCGTGCTTCACTGTGGCGGCGTCATCGATCGTGTCATCCCTTTTATAGGGAGACACAATCGATGACGTCAGACCTACAGCCACACCCCCCTACAGTTGTAAACACACACTAGGTGAACCCTAACTCCTACAGCGCCCCCTGTGGTTAACTCCCAAACTGCAACTGTCATTTTCACAATAAAGAATGCAATTTAAATGCATTTTTTTCTGTGAAAATGCCAATGGTCCCAAAAATGTGTCAAAATTGTCCGAAATGTCCGCCATAATGTCGCAGTCACAAAAAAAATCGCTGATCGCCGCCATTAGTAGTAAAAAAAAAAAAATTAATAAAAATGCAATAAAACTATCCCCTATTTTGTAAACGCTATAAATTTTGCGCAAACCAATCGATAAACGTATTTTTGCAATTTTTTTTACCAAAAATAGGTAGAATAATACGTATCGGCCTAAACTGAGGAAAAATACAATTTTTATGTGTTTTTGGGGGATATTTATTATAGCAAAAAGTAAAAAATATAGCATTTTTTTCAAAATTGTCGCTCTATTTTTGTTTATAGCGCAAAAAATAAAAACCGCAGAGGTGATCAAATACCACCAAAAGAAAGCTCTATTTGTGGGGAAAAAAGGACGCCAATTTTGTTTGGGAGCCACGTCGCATGACCGCGTAATTGTCTGTTAAAGCGACGCAGTGCCGAATCGCAAAACCTGGCCTGGTCTTTTAGCTGCATTTTGGTCCGGGGCTTAAGTGGTTAAAGGCATTCCCTGTTTTGAACCTCAAACAGAGCAGTGTGTCTCATTACTGGGGGGAATAATTCTCATGGGTCTCGTTCGCCTGAGGCCCCGTACACACGACAGAGTTTCTCGGCAGAATTCACCGAGAAACTCGGTCAAAACCCGGATTCTGCCAAGAAACTCTGTCGTCTGTACAGTTTTGGCTCGATGGAGCCGCCAAGGAGCTCGACGAGAAAATAGAGAACATGTTCTCTATTTTCTCGTTGTTCTATGGGAGAAGGCGGCCCGCCGAGCTCCTCGGCGGCTTCATCCCAGAACTCGACGAGGAACTCGACGTGCCAAGCACGTCGAGTTCCTCTGTCGTGTGTACGGGGCCTGACTGTGGTGTGTTGGTAGCTGCCTTGTGTTCGGGAATGGAATATCCTAAACGGTGTTAACCCCAGGGCTCAAGTCCTGCGGGAACGCGTGGGAATGGAGTTCCTGCACTTTTTTCACAGCAGGAACGCAGTTCCCTTTGCAGGACTAGAGCAGCCGAGTCGCCCGAGCCAGTCCTTCACTAAGCGGCGATGCCCAGCTCGAGTCACTGTCAGGGGCAGGCGAACCTTAGTAATCCTTTGTTACTGGCCGCTTCCTGTATATGGATTAATCGGGTAGTGTGCGGGTATTCCGTCACTTCCTCGATGAGCGTATCATTTTTTTTTTTTTTGGTGGGGGAGGGGATCTTGGGTGGGAGTTCCCACACTTTTTCCCCCAGGACTTGACCCCTGGTTAACCCCTTTACCATTTGGGGTGCCGTTACACCATAAAACGATCCCCTATTTTGTAGACGCTATAACTTTTGTGCAAACCAATCAATAAACGCTTATTGTGATTTTTTAACCAAAAATAGGTAGAAGAATACTATATATATATATATTTTTTTTTTGGGGATATTTATTATAGCAAAAAGTAAAAAAAAATATATATTTTTTTTCAAAATTGTCGCTGGAAGGAGAGAGGACAGAGGTCACCGCTGGAAGGAGAGAGGGCAGGGGGTCACCGCTGGAAGGAGAGAGGAAAGAGGTCACCGCTGGAAGGAGAGAGGAAAGAGGTCACCGCTGGAAGGAGAGAGGGCAGGGGGTCACCGCTGGAAGGAGAGAGGGCAGGGGGTCACCGCTGGAAGGAGAGAGGAAAGAGGTCACCGCTGGAAGGAGAGAGGAAAGAGGTCACCGCTGGAAGGAGAGAGGGCAGGGGGTCACCGCTGGAAGGAGAAAGGACAGGGGGTCACCGCTGGAAGGAGAGAGGGCAGGGGGTCACCGCTGGAAGGAGAGAGGGCAGGGGTCACCGCTGGAAGGAGAGAGGAAAGAGGTCACCGCTGGAAGGAGAGAGGAAAGAGGTCACCGCTGGAAGGAGAGAGGAAAGAGGTCACCGCTGGAAGGAGAGAGGACAGGGGTCACCGCTGGAAGGAGAGAGGGCAGGGGGTCACCGCTGGAAGGAGAGAGGAAAGAGGTCACCGCTGGAAGGAGAGAGGAAAGAGGTCACCGCTGGAAGGAGAGAGGAAAGGGGTCACCGCTGGAAGGAGAGAGGAAAGGGGTCACCGCTGGAAGGAGAGAGGACAGAGGGTCACCGCTGGAAGGAGAGAGGACAGGGGGTCACCGCTGGAAGGGGAGAGGAAAGAGGTCACCGCTGGAAGGAGAGAGGAAAGAGGTCACCGCTGGAAGGAGAGAGGGCAGGGGGTCACCGCTGGAAGGAGAGAGGACAGGGGGTCACCGCTGGAAGGGGAGAGGAAAGAGGTCACCGCTGGAAGGAGAGAGGACAGGGGTCACCGGAGAGAGGAAAGAGGTCACCGCTGGAAGGAGAGAGGACAGAGGGTCACCGCTGGAAGGACAGAGGGTCACCGCTGGAAGGAGAGAGGACAGAGGGTCACCGCTGGAAGGAGAGAGGAAAGGGGTCACCGCTGGAAGGAGAAAGGACAGAGGTCACCGCTGGAAGGAGAGAGGACATGGGGTCACCGCTGGAAGGAGAGAGGACAGGGGTCACCGCTGGAAGGAGAGAGGACAGGGGTCACCGCTGGAAGGAGAGAGGACAGGGGTCACCGCTGGAAGGAGAGAGGACAGGGGTCACCGCTGGAAGGAGAGAGGAAAGAGGTCACCGCTGGAAGGAGAGAGGACAGAGGTCACCGCTGGAGGGAGAGAGGACAGAGGTCACCGCTGGAAGGAGAAAGGACATGGGTTTACCAGCATTTGTTTCTGTGTAAATCTCAGTGTTGCTGCAGTAGGTTCTATACGTTGTACAGATCCTCCACCACTTCACCGGCAGAGTCGGAGCATCCCCCATTTCACATGTTTAATGTTTTCTTTAAAGCATTATTCAAATTCTGCTCTCCGCCAAATGATTTTTTTTTATTATTATAATTTTTTAACTTTGGTGTCTTGTCCCCCAAGGCAGTGAACATTCAGGTAAACATATCCATAAAAAGAATGAGCCAATCACAGCTTTTCTAACACTTTATTTCCCAGCAGTCAGTAAAACACAATACAAAATACAGACTCTTTTTTTTTTTACATTTTTTTGTTGGATAGTTATTATAGCAAAAAGTACAAAATATATATATATATTTTTTTCAAAATTGTCTCTTTTATTTGAAATTCTTTTAATTGAAACACAATACAGACTTCTATCATTGGCTGCGTCATGCGGAGCAATACAATGTGTTGGGGCAATCTGGGCTTCGCCCCATGTTATTATTATACCCCGGGGGTGTGGGGGGGGGGGTCTCACTCTACCCCCTCCTTTTAACCACTTGACAACCGGGCCTATGTTGGCACTTCTCTCCTTCATATAAAAATCACAATCTCTTTGCTAGAAAATTAATCAGAACCCCCAAACATTATATATATATTTTTTTAGCAGACACCCTAGGGAATAAAATGGCGGTCATTGCAACTTTTTTTTCTTGCACGTTATTTGTGCAATCATTTTTCAAACGCCTTTTTTTGGGGGGAAAAAAACAGTTTCATTAATTAAAAAATAACAAAACAGTAAAGTTAGCCCAATTTTTTTGTATAATGTGAAAGATGATGATGTTACGCCGAGTAAATGGATACCTAACATGTCACGTTTTAAAATTGCGCACACTCATGGAATGGCGCCAAACTTCGTTACTTAAAAATCTCCACAGGCGACGCTTTAATTTTTTTTACAGGTTACTATTTTCGAGTTTCAGAGGAGGTCTAGTGGTAGAATTGTTGCACACGCTCTAACGCACGCGACGATACCTCACATGCAGGGTTTGAACAGCGTTTACATATGTGGGTGGGACTTGCATGCATGTTCGCTTCTGAGCGCGAGCTTCCGGGGACAGGGGCGTTTAAAAAAATAAAATAATGTATTTTACTTAATTTTTTTATTTTTACATTTTTTTTTATCACTTTTATTCCTATTACAAGGAATGTAAACATCCCTTGTAATGGGAATCACGGTGACAGGTCCTCTTTAGGGAGAGATGCAGGGGGAGGGGCGCAATAAGACCTCACATCTCTCCTCCAGGCTTACAAGCATGAGATCGTGAAATAATTCATCGATCTCATGCCGACAGCCACGATTGCGGCTTTGTTTACTTCCGGGTACCGGGCGTGACGTCATAACGTCGCACCCGGGCCTCTGACGGTCATAGAGATGACTGGTGACCATCTGGTCACCAGTCATCTCTATGCTTCCTAGCAGCGCCGGCCGATACGCTCTCCGGGCCCCCGATGGCACGGGATGGTCCCCTCCCGCTGCCTATAAGAACAATCAAGTGACGGACCTGCCGCTATGATCGTTCTTATTGTGCAGAGAATCGCCGGTTGAAGACGGTGAGATCTGAATGATGCCTGTAGCTGCCCCCGTCATTCAGATTTGGGTAAAGGGGTTGTAAAGGTAAAAAAAAAAACCCCTAAGGCCCCTTTCACACCACTGGGGAATCACTGGCGGGGCGTTGAGAAAAGTCCTGCAAGCAGCATCTTTGGAGCAGCTTTTGGGCGCTGAAAAAAAAAACGCTCCAAAAACGCCCCTCTCCATTGAAATGAATTGAAAAGCGCTGTAAAAACGCCTTCCCCTTTCACACTGAGGCGCTGCAAAAACGCCCTAAAACGTTAGGGTCTTAGCGGTGCTTCACCAGCACATTGGGATTGCAGATGAGGCTTCGCTCGAATAACGCTCAAAAAACGCTGTAAGGCCCCTTTCACCCCGGGGCGTTTTTCGAGCGTTATTCGAGCGAAGCCTCATCTGCAATCCCAATGTGCTGGTGAAGCACCGCTAAGACCCTAACGTTTTAGGGCGTTTTTGCAGCGCCTCGGTGTGAAAGGGAAAGGCGTTTTTACAGCGCTTTTCAATTCATTTCAATGGAGAGGCGCGTTTTTGGAGTGTTTTTTTCAGCGCCCAAAAGCTGCTCCAAAGATGCTGGAAAAACACTTGAAAAATGCTGAAAAAACACTCGAAAATTCTGAAAAAACACTCGAAAAATGCTGGAAAAACACTCGAAAAATGCTGAAAAAACACTCGAAAATTCAGAAAAAACACTCGAAAATTCAGAAAAAGCACTCGAAAAATGATGAAAAAACACTGGAAAAATGCTGGAAAAACACTCGAAAAATGCTGGAAAAACACCCGATAATTCAGAAAAAACACTCGAAAAATGCTGGAAAAACACTCGAAAATTCAGAAAAAACACTCGAAAATTCAGAAAAAGCACTCGAAAAATGATGAAAAAACACTGGAAAAATGCTGGAAAAACACTCGAAAAATGCTGGAAAAACACCCGATAATTCAGAAAAAACACTCGAAAAATGCTGGAAAAACACTCAAAAAATGCTGGAAAAACACTCAAAAAATGCTGCAAAGACGCTCGAAAAATGCTGTAAAAACGCTCGAAAATGCTGTAAAAACACTCGAAAAATTCTGCAAAAACGCTTGAAAAATGCTGTAAAAACGCTCGAAAAATGCTGTAAAGACGCTTGAAAAATGCTGTAAAAACGCTCGAAAAATGCTGTAAAGACGCTTGAAAAATGCTGTAAAGACGCTCGAAAAACGCCCCAGTGTGAAAGGGTCCTAAATAGCTTCCTTTACCTTAGTGCCGTCCTCCTTCACTTACCTCATCCTTCCATTTTTCTTTTAAATGTCCTTATTTCTTCTGAGAAATCCTCACTTCCTGTTCTAATAATGTGGGGGGAAGTAAAAACATTTACCTTTACAACCCCTTTAAGGTCTGTATATTCTTAAACAGCTTTATTCCAAACTTCATCTCACATCCACAATCGCCGCACATAATTATTGGGTGGTTTAGTCTTGCGGTAGTGCCGGTGACGGCAGACCCCGCCCACTGAGACAATCGCTGATTCCAACCGCCTCCTCTTTTCAGGCGACGCCCCCTGAGGCCGCGATCACATGGGCTGCCAGGGAGTGATAATAACAGGTGGCCGAGCTGCGGTTTTACTGCCCCCCCCCCCCTGACCACCCACTTAAAGGAGAATATGCCACCACCCAGGGCTGTACACCCCTCCCCCTCCCGTCACATTCACTGCCAGTGATTGGGGACACGGCTCATCCGCATGCAGTACACATTATTGTATTGTGAATGTTTATATATAGAGACCTCATGGTAGATGGGCTCAATCAATGGAAATAAAACATGGAGAAAAAGCAAACGGTTTCCCACAACCTCCTAGTACAGTCATGGAACTCCTGAAGCATGGAAGAAGATATAGAGAGAGAAGAGAGGTCACAGTATACGGAGCGTATCTCAGCACCTCCACTGAGCTTCACATATGGGGCGATTATAATCACCACACGAGAAGTCACCCACTAACCCAGAGGATCTCCAAATATATGCGCAGTTATCATTACCTCCATTGTTGTCGGGTTCCTCTTCATCCCACAAACTGCAAAAAGAAGAAAAAAATAAGAAAGTCAGGATATTTCACATGTGGGCCTCCCTCACACCGCCGTTTTCATGCGGCCACCGGATTCCAGCGGCTGGAATGACTGCGCCCTGCGAATAGCGGAGGACTCTCGGCCTATATAATCTAACAAGAGGCGGACAGCAGCCGCCACCAAGTCCACCATAAAAAGATAAGTAACAAACTAGTAAATGCAGCAACTTAGATCTCATGATGAACAATCATTTACTATATATACACTATATTGTCAAAAGTATTGGGACACCGGCCTTTACACGCACATGAACTTTAATGGCATCCCAGTCTTAGTCCGGAGGGTTCAATATTGGGTTGGCTCCGCCCTTTGCAGCTATAACAGCTTCAACTCTTCTGGGAAGGCCGTCCACAAGGTTTAGGAGTGTGTCTATGGGAGTGTTTGACCATTCTTCCAGAAGAGCATTTGTGAAGTCAGGCACTGATGTTGGATGAGAAGGCCTGGCTCGCAGTCTCCGCTCTAATTCATCCCAAAGGTGTTCTATCGGGTTGAGGTCAGGACTCTGTGCAGGCCAGTCACATTTCTCCACCCCAAACTTGTTCATCCATGTCTTTATGGACCTTGCTTTGTGCACTGGTGGATTATGGTGTGGGGTTGTTTTTCAGGGGTTGGGCTTGGGGTATCTACAGAGGTCAGGAGTGTGTATTGAACATGGTGCAGAGCTCAGGAGTGTGTATGGCTCAGGATGAAGGGTTCAGGAGTGCATGTTGCACAGGTTGCATGGCCCAGGAGTGTGTATTGCACAGAATGCAGGGCTCATGAGTGTGTATTGCTCAGGATGCAGGGCTCAGGAGTGTGTATTGCTCAGGATGCAAGGGCTCAGGAGTGTGTATTGCTCAGGATGCAGGGCTCAGGAGTGTGTATTGCACAGGATGCAGGGCTCAGGAGTGTGTATTGCACAGGATGCAGGGCTCAGGAGTGTGTATTGCACAGGATGCAGGGCTCAGGAGTGTGTATTGCAAAGGGTGCAGAGCTCAGGAGTGTGTATTGCTCAGAATGCAGGGTTCAGGTGTATGTATTGCTCAGAATGCAGGGTTCAGGAGTGTGTATTGTTGTGCAGGGTTTAGGAGTGTGTATTGCTCAGGGTGAAGGGTTCAGCAGTGTATGCTGCACAGGATGCATGGCTCAGGAGTGTGTATTGTACAGAATATAGGGCTCAGGAGTGTGTATTTCACCGGACGCAGGGCTCAGGAGTGGGTATTGCAAAGGTTGTAGGATCGAGGAGTGTGTATTGCACAGGGTGCAGAGTTTATAAGTGTGTATTGCTCAGAATGCATGGATCAGGAGTTTGTATTGCTCAGGGTGAAGGGTTCAGAAGTGTATGTTGTACAGTGTGCATGGCTCAGAAGTGTGTATTGCACAGGATGTAGGGCTCAGGCGTGTGTATTGCTCAGAGTGCAGGGCTCAGGAGTGTGTATTGCACAGCATGCAGAGCTCAGGAGTGTGTATTGCACAGGATGCAGAGCTCAGGAGTGTGTATTGCACAGGATGCAGGACTCAGGAATGTGCATTGCACAGGATACAGGACTCAGGAGTGTGTATTGCACAGGATGCAGGACTCAGGAATGTGCATTGCACAGGATGTAGGGCTCAGGAGTGTGTATTGCTCAGAGTGCAGGGCTCAGGAGTGTGTATTGCACAGCATGCAGAGCTCAGGAGTGTGTATTGCACAGGATGCAGAGCTCAGGAGTGTGTATTGCACAGAATGCAGGGCTCATGAGTGTGTATTGCACAGGATGCAGAGCTCAGGAGTGTGTATTGCACAGGATGCAGGACTCAGGAATGTGCATTGCACAGGATACAGGACTCAGGAGTGTGTATTGCACAGGGTGCAGAGCTCAGGAGTGTGTATTGCACAGGGTGCAGAGCTCAAGAGTGTGTATTGCACAGGATGTAGGGCTCAGGAGTGTGTATTGCACAGGATGCAGAGCTCAGGAGTGTGTATTGCACAGGGTGCAGAACTCAGAAGTGTTTATTGCTCAGTGTGTAGGGCTCAGGAGTGTGTATTGCTCAGGGTGAAGGGTTCAGAAGGTCATGTTGCACAGGGTGCAGGGGCAAGTATCACACAGGATGAAGGTCTCTGGAGTGGGTATTGTGTAGAGCTCAGGTTGCATATTGCACAGGGCAATGGGCTCAGGAAAGCATGACTAGGGCAGCCGGATAACTTACTGCACCAACCAACACAAATACCTATACCCCTTAATTCTCTATAAATGACCACACTGACACCTGCTGGATTAAAATGGCCTGTTCGGCCTTTATTTAACAAAATAACCAAAATACTTGTATATATATATAAAAATATATATATATATATCCCAATCCCAAATATATAGAACAACAACATTTTAATAAACATTTTACCATTCCTTGGTTGTCAGCCCCCTGACAACCCACTGATCACTCTTTTTGGGCCTGTGGTACCCTCGTAGCTACCAACATGTCCCCAGTCGCAACCACCGCCTCGAGGACCCTAGCTGACCACAGACCCACCCACTTCTCCCTGGTGGTCCAGACTGACACCAGACCACCGAGGGGGACTCAATCCCTGAAACGTGCCCCTACCGTTGTACCCAACCATCCTTCTCTTTAGAAAAACGTCAGGGCACACACCGCCACTGCGGCACAAGTGAGACACCTCACACTTGTGCCCGCCGCCAAACGAAAAAGGCCCTCCTGATGCCCTCCTCCAATCCTAGGGCCCACAGATCAATCCCGATCGGGTTGAGATGTACCCCATCCCCTCTCAAGTACCTCCAGGTCTCGACTTCGAGTTCTGGATGGCGAACTGCCACCCCCCCCCTGTTGGACTACAAATCTGCCCACCTCCCTGTTTACTTTTATACGGGCCTTATCTAATCTTTCCAGCGACCGGGCCTCTCTCCACGCCATACGAGCTACGATATCTGACCAGACTATGATTAAGTCGGGAAAAGAGGCCCGGAGGCGCCGGAAATCCCACTGGATGTCCTTAATAACCTGACGCATAGGACGAATGCCCAGGTCATTCCCCCCCGCGTGTATTACCAAAATGTCCGGTACCCGGTCTAAGCTTGCGCCCCTGTGCACCTCCGGTACTACCTTCTGCCACATCAAGCCCCGTATGCCTATCCACCTGACCCTTCCTTCCTCCCTGGGCAAACCCAGCTGTCTACCCCCGGGCTTGACGTCCGCCCGCCTTGCCCCCCAAAAGACAAATGAGTGTCCCAAAATCCAGACTAGGCATCCTTGGGGATCTGAAATGACAAAATTGAAAAATACCTAGCAAACAAAACCAACTAACACATAACATGACTTAACATTACCACCTCTGTCCACATATTCATAACAAGTGAGGACGCACATACAGTCTATATCTGTTCGATTCCCATCTGCCAATCCGCTTTACAGAATCTGCAGGCAAACCCCACCTTGACGCCTCCGTCGCTGCCCCAATGCGAAATGAGTGTGCCGAATACTCCCCTGGTACCAAACCTCCCTCCTTTAGACACTTCCTAAAAACCGCTGTAAATTGGAACCTCGACAGACACTCCCCCGTCTGATGCACAAAGAAGGCACCCTCTCCCTGCGGTCGAACCCCCAAGAATTGTCTTACCGTCACCACTGGGCAAGTTAACGGGCAATGCCCCCGAAATAACTCCACCCTAACTCCCTTCCCTTGCTGATCCGTCTTTGACCGCCTAATCCAGATCGCTACCGACTCCTCGGAGCACTGGATGTCCCGAAACTGTAGTCCCCCCACCACCGTCTTGGAAGGAGACACTATCTCCCCCACCCTGAATGCCCCGAAAAAGGCCAACACAAAAACGGCCCGGAATAGAATCTGCTCGTAAGGTGACGAACATACCCTCCCCAAATTTCCCAATACTGTATCCAAAACCCCAAATGAGACCGGGCGCCTGGAATCCCTGGAAGGACCGCCCCTCCCGTATCCCCTCAACGCCCGGCGTACCACGAAGGATTTTGTAAAATCCTTGAGGCCCGCCATTTGGAATAAAAACGCCAACGCCGACATTTTCTTACCTATGGCTGCTCTCGAATTACCTTGTTCATAATTGCTGCAGATGAAAAACAAAACTAACGCCTGCACCTCCTCTGGGTCCTCCGACCCTCCTACCTCCTCCCTCAGCGCGCCCCATTCCTGCCACACTTTGGAATATGCCCTCCATGTCCCCTCGCTGAGCGATTGCCGTATCAGTCCTGCGGCGACTCCAGTGCAATGGCCCACAACTTCTGCGGGCAAGGCTCTCCCCGCCCTTCGGCCTCCGGCGCCAACTTCCGGAACTCTTCCCACTGGAAACGAGACAAAGCATCCGCTAATCTGTTATCCACTCCGGGAATGTGCACCGCATAAATAAGAGCATTTATTTTTAAACACTGAAGCACCAGGTAACGCAGTAGCCTGATCACTGGGGGGGAAGATGCCGAGATATTATTAATGGCCCACACCACCCCCATGTTGTCGCAATTGAACCGCACTTTCCTATTCCTGAGCGATTCCCCCCACAATTCAACGGCCACCACAATGGGAAATAACTCTAGTAACACCAAGTTCCGAAGGAACCCAGCTTCCTTCCATGCCTCCGGCCAGGGCTCAGCGCTCCACCGACCTTGACAGTAAGCTCCGTAACCCACCGACCCTGCCGCGTCTGTGAACAACACCAGATCAGCGTTGCTGACCGGTCCTGTTTGCCACATCGAGCGACCATTGAAGGAATCCAAAAAGGTCCCCCAAACCCTCAGATCATCCCTCAATTCAGCGGTCAGCCGCACAAAGTGGTTCGGCACTCGAACCCCCGCCGTGGCCGCCGACAACCGTCGGCTAAAGATGCGCCCCATCGGAATGATTCTACAGGCAAAGTTTAACTTCCCCAACAGAGACTGCAGCTCCTTCAACCGAATCTTCCTCTTGACCCGAGCTACACTTACCTCACTCCGCAGCGCCACCACCTTGTCCTCCGGCAACCTACACTCCATGGCCATGGAGTCAATAGTGATCCCTAAGAAAGCCAATTCTGAAGTCGGGCCCTCCGTCTTGTCCGCCGCCAAGGGAATGCCAAAGCGCTCCGCCAAGTACTGCACTGTGCCTAGCAACACCCCGCAACAGCGGGACTCCGGGGGTCCCACACACAGAAAGTCATCCAGATAATGGACGACGGAATTCACCCCCGCCACTTCCCTGACTGTCCATTCAAAGAATGAACTAAAAGCCTCAAACAAAGCGCAGGAAATGGAGCACCCCATCGGCAAGCAGCGATCAACGAAATATTCGCCCTGCCAATGACACCCCAAGAAACGTAAACTGGCGGGATGCACCGGCAAAAGCCGAAATGCCGACTCGACATCCGTCTTAGCCATCAGGGCACCCCTGCCGTATTTCCGAACCCAGGAAACAGCCGCATCGAACGACGTATAGGTAACCGCACATTGCTGCGGGTCAATACCATCATTCACCGAATTCCCCTTTGGGTAAGACAGATGATGAATCATCCGAAATTGCCCCGCCTCCTTCTTAGGAACCACCCCTAGCGGGGACACTATCAAGCCCGCTACCGGCGGCTCCGGAAATGGGCCGGCCATCCGGCCTAGCGCCACCTCCTTGGCCAATTTTGCCGACACCACCCCTTGGTGGAGTAGTGCCGACCTCAAATTCCCCGACACCGGAGGAACCTCCAGCATCGTACTAGGGATCACGAAACCCTCCCTGAAACCCGCTTCCAACAAACCCGCCGCCGCCCTGTCCGGATACTTACTTAGAAAAGGCAGCATCCTTCCCAGCCTCACCGGCGTCAGTCCCTTTTCCAGCGCCGTCTCCGGAACGTCCTTTCCCTTGTTTAAAGCATCTGTTAAAGGCGTGTGTCCCCCCACATCCTGAACACTCATGTTTGAACCGGCATGACCCGCCAAACCTACAGGTACCGTCATTGAATTGCCAACAGACCCCTTTCTTTTTAAGGGCCGGCGATCCCGCGGCGGAAGTGCCGCCGGCCCCCCCTGGAAAAGACTGGCTCGCCGGCCTTGTCATCAACCTCATCCACAAACTGATGTCCTTATGATCCCACCGAATGTGCGGCCGCACCGCCTTACGCTGACGAAATTGTTCGTCATACCGCAGCCACGCTAACCCCCCATATACCCTATGCGCTTCATGAATGGCATCAAGGTAACAAAACAGTGCGGAGCAGTTCTCGGGGGACTTTTCCCCAATTACGCTCGCAAAAATCGCAAACGCTTGCAGCCAGTTCGCAAACGTGCGTGGAATCAGTCTGTATCTGCGCTTCTCCTCCTCATCTTTTTTACTCTCGTCCGGTTTCACCCGGTCGAGATTGAATTTTTCCAGCGGGAGCAGTGAAAATATTTCCACAAACTCATCTTTCCCAATTTTCTCCCTCACCTCCGGCTTTAGGTGGGCCCCTAGCGGCCCCTCAAAACATATGTAAATTTCCCCCCTTGCCGCGTCGTCCAAACGAACTTTTTCGACGTCCTTATCCTTGTCCTTGTCTTTTTTCGTCGCCGCAGATCCCTCGCTGTCCTTCTCTGTCTGCGTCCCTGCCACTCCTGTTGTGGGTGCTGCCTGCGTGGGGGGGGTAACCACTGGTACCTGCGCTGCCTGCAAAAGGGGTGCTGACCCCGTGGGGAGACCCACCTGTACGGGAGGGACCCATGGACTAACCGGGGCTGGAACCTGGGGGGCACTCCCGTCTAACCTACGTAGCAGCTCCCGCAATGCATCCCAGACCCCCCCTTCCCCCGTGTGATTAAGCACCGCCACCCCCCCACTAATCTCCTGTGACCCCCCCGGCCCTCCTCCCCCCCTAGAAAGTTGAGACTTGGTCTTACCAGGTCGGCGCGGCCGTGACGGTCCTCCAGCCGAAAGTCCCGCTGCTCTCCCGTCCTCCAGGGGGTCCTCCGTCAGCTCCCCCTCCTCACTGCTGCTGGATAGCACCGCCGCCTGCCCGTGTGGCCGCCGACGCTCCTCTCCTCCTCCACTTCGACCTCTGGACACAGCTGGCGTAGTGAGAGGGGCGGGGGCGACCCCCCCCCGAGGGCTCTCCTCTCCATCGCTGCTGAACTCCTCGATAAGCTCATCCCTCAGCACCGCCGACGCAGCCTGAGCACCATCCTCACTCCGGTCAACCCTCCCAGGCCCCTGCCGAGACCTGGAGGCGGGACCTCCCGACTGGCGCGAATGAGTAGTTGCCGCTCCCCCCCCCACCGCTAGTGGAGGCCTCGCCACGTGCTAGGCCGCCGCCTGTAGTTCGCGCTAGGCCGGCGCCTGCAGGAGGATCCTTCCCGCGTCGGGCCGCCCCCCCGACCGGAGCATCGCCAGTGGGGGCAGCCGAGTGAATCTGCGCCCGCACTACTATAGGGGAAGAAGGCCTGGAACCCCGGGACTCGCCGCGTGGTGCGCCCTGCGCCCTCCCCCCCCCCCGCTCGTGAACCGGATGCCTGGGCCTGCTTCGCGGGGGGGGCCCGACGGGGACCGACTGGGGCTCCTCACCCTCCTCTGTGATCTGGGGGTATTGTCCGGGCTAAAGCGCTCCGGCGGAATAGACCGCCGCGAGCGCGTGGATGCAGGCCGCGTGGTGGGAGGGCCCTGCTGCACCCCCCGCAGAGACGCGGTAATCTGGCTCTGGAGCCAGTCCGCTCCATGAGTCTCCGCCACAGCCCTCAGCTGCTCCATTAAACTAGCTACCTCACTCATGTTCCCTCACTGACTAACCAGGCCGCACGTACCGTCGGAATAGCGCTTGGGAGCTGATGACTTTCCTCTCCGGCTTCCTCTCACCGACTGCTGCTGTCCCCTCCTCCTCTCTCCCCACAAAATCAGCCAACTCCTCCCCTTCGCTGTATCCTCCAATCCCTACGATTCCTACTCTACTGACCACCCCCACTCCTTTAACCTCTTCCCCCACTGCCAGTTCCCTACACCCTGTCATGCTGTACTCCACCTACGCTTCACTACGGCTCCATACTTGTCTTATTGTGCAGGGCATAGGGCTCAGGAGTGGGTAACATATAGGCCCCCAAACCAGTAGAGAACTCTACTCACAAGCCCCCAGTACAGAACTGTTCCACCAACCCCTCCCTCCCAGTACAGAGATCCACCCCCAACACCCCCCTGTTCCCAACATAAATGGCACAGAGAGAGGCTGTTGTGGAAGAGAATCTATGAGCAGCTACCCACCCAGTCCTCAGTGCTGGAGGAACTGCTGCCACCTGTCTAGGCTGTGCTGTCCATGCTGTGAGCCCAGGAGAGGCAGAGGAAGCCGTCTTCGGTGTTAACAACAAGTGGCAGCAATGAGCATGGGGCAAGTGCCATGTTCCAGTAAAAAGTAAGCCCTGATGACAGGAGTGACACTGCAGTCCCACTTCTTAGTGAGGTTCAGGAGAAGGAAGCTGCTGAAGCTCCCAGCACTGCCATTCCACACAGCAACATTGAACCCGGGGCACATGTCCCTTCTGCCCACCCTTTGTACTGGTCCTGCATGCCGATACTGAGACGGTAGTACAATAGTTTTGTCTTATTTATCTGTTGTTTTTTAAACTTTAACAGGTGAATGCAATCTGCAAACATATCTCTTTGTTCACGCAACTCAATTGAGTCTGGGACTTGGAATATTCATGGGGTGCATCATACACTTACCAATCAGTTGTGTACAGTAAAAACATTTTCAGAAGAAATACGTTAGCATAACTACTTTGTTTTTAAGGTGTTTGTTGTTGATTATGAGGCATTGCTTTGTGTACAGGCAGACAAGTAGGGATGAGCTTGATGTTCGGGTCGAACATAAGGTTTCACTCGAACATCGGGTGCTTGCTACGGATGGGCCGAACACCCCCCGGTTCGGTTCGCATCCAGAACATGCGAACGGACCGAAAGTTTGCGCGAACATTCGAACACCGCTAAAGTCTATGGGACTCGAACAGGAGAAATCAAAAGTGCGAAAATTAAAGGCTAGTATGCAAGTTATTGTCCTAAAAAGTGTTTGGGGACCCGGGTCCTGTCCCAGGGGACATGTATCAAAGCAAAAAAAGTTTTAAAAACAAACGTTTTTTTGGAGGCAGTGATTTTAATGATGCTTAAAGTGGAAAAATAAAAGTGAAATATTCCTTTAAATATCGTGCCTGGGGGGGTGTCTATAATATGCCTGTAAAGTGGCACGTGTTTCCCGTGTTTAGAACTGTCCCTGCACAAAGTGTAATTTCTATAGGAAAAAAAGTCATTTAAAACTGCTTGCGGCAATATAGATGAAAATCATTGAGAAAAACGGCATGGGTAACCCCCCCCCTTCCCCCAGCCCATTACCAGCCCCTTTGGGTCTTGTATGGATATTAAGGGGAACCCTGCACCCAAATTAAAAAAAAGAAAGGCGTGAGGCCCCCAGGCCCTTTATACTCTAAACAGCAATATACAGGTGGTCCAAACAAGACAGGGACTGTAGGTTTGTTCTTAAAGCGGAAGTAAACCCATCTATTTGATAGTTTAAAAAAACAATTAACATTCCCGGCATGCCGGAAATGCTAGATGTCACATTTGCTTGTGCTCTCAACCAAACTGTCAAACCATCCAATGGCTGGTTTCATAACTGATCACATGTGCAGCATCGTGGCAGTTGCAGATTAAACAGAGGCCAAGGTGGCAGGTTCCTTGGCTGAAAACAATAGGAGGGTTTACTTCCACTTTAAGTTGAATCTGTTTGTAATTTGGAACAGGTACATTCAGGGCCGGCCTTAGGCCTTTAGGCGCCCTGTGCGAGAAAGATTTACAGCGCCCCCTAGTGACCACGCCCCTCCGTAACCACACCGCTCCATAACCACGCCCCTCCATAACCACGCCCCTCCATAACCACTCCCTTTCAGTGTCCACACCTTTCTCCAATACCGGCTCCATTTAAAGCCTTCCATTCCCAAAAAACAGATTACAAGCTATGATAAAAAATACAACTTTTATTCACATAATAACGCCATCTATACTGTATATCACACGCTATAATAACACCGCCTATACTATAAATAACACACTATAATAACACTGCCTATACTATAAATAACACGCTATAATAACGCCACATATAAAATAAATCACATGGTATAATAACGCCTCTCCGACTCCTAACAAGGCAGGGACAGCCGCCACGCTGTCATTCCTGCAGAATCCGCCTGTGGCCTGGCTGTACCTAGAGCATTTGGCACCCGGGACGGATCCTATATCTGCCCCCCCCCCCACGGTAAAATTTAAAATCCCACTGTGCCCCCTGTATCCTTCAATATCTCTGTCACTACTGTGTACCTCTCTCCACAACTGCACCTCTGGACCCCTTTACATTATACAACACCCTGCATCACTTTACAATTCACAGCCCCCCACAGCTCTAGACACCTATATGTTACACAGACACCCCCCTAACCGTTCTGGACCCCCTGCATGTCACACAGACCTCCCTACAGTCTCCCCCTACAGTGCAAACCCCCCTTACAATACAGATCCCCCCACACAAACAATACAGACCCCCCCACACAAACAATACAGATCCCCCCACAATGCAGAACCCCCCTCCCCCCTACAATACATAACCCCCTACAGTACAGAACCCCCCCCCCACAATACAGAACCCCCTACAATACATAACCCCCTCCCCCCTACAGTACAGAACCCCCCCACAATACAGAACCCCCTCCCCCCTACAGTACAGAACCCCCCCACAATACAGAACCCCCCACAATGCAGAACCCCCCCCCCCACACACAATACAGACCCCCCCACAATGCAGAACCCCCTCCCCCCTACAATACATAACCCCCTCCCCCCTACAGTACAGAACCCCCCCCCCCACAATACAGAACCCCCTACAATACATAACCCCCTCCCCCCTACAGTACAGAACCCCCTACAATACATAACCCCCTCCCCCCTACAGTACAGAACCCCCCCACAATACAGAACCCCCCACAATGCAGAACCCCCCCCCACACACAATACAGACCCCCCCACAATGCAGAACCCCCTCCCCCCTACAATACATAACCCCCTCCCCCCTACAGTACAGAACCCCCCCCCCCCACAATACAGAACCCCCTACAATACATAACCCCCTCCCCCCTACAGTACAGAACCCCCCCACAATACAGAACCCCCCACAATGCAGAACCCCCCCCCCACACACAATACAGACCCCCCCACAATGCAGAACCACACACAATACAGACCCCCCCCACAAACAATACAGATCCCCCCACAATGCAGAACCCCCTCCCCCCTACAATACATAACCCCCTCCCCCCTACAGTACCCCCCACAATACAGAACCCCCCCCTACAATACATACCCCCCCCACAATGCAGAACCCCTCCCCCACACACAATACAGACCCCCCCACAATGCAGAACCCCCCCCCCCCCCACACACACACACACACAATACAGATCCCCCCACAATGCAGAACCCCCTCCCCCCTACAATACATAACCCCCTCCCCCCTACAGTACAGAACCCCCCCCACAATACAGAACCCCCCCCCCTACAATACATACCCCCCCACAATGCAGAACCCCCCACACACAATACAGACCCCCCCACAATGCAGAACCACACACAATACAGACCCCCCCACAATGCAGAACCCCCCCCCCCACACACACACAATACAGACCCCCCCACAATGCAGAACCACACACAATACAGACCCCCCACAATGCAGAACCCCCCCCACACACAATACAGACCCCCCCACAATGCAGAACCACACACAATACAGACCCCCCCCCACAAACAATACAGATCCCCCCACAATGCAGAACCCCCTCCCCCCTACAATACATAACCCCCTCCCCCCTACAGTACCCCCCACAATACAGAACCCCCCCTACAATACATACCCCCCCCCCACAATGCAGAACCCCCCCCCCCCACACACAATACAGACCCCCCCACAATGCAGGACCACACACAATACAGACCCCCCACAATGCAGAACCCCCCCCCCACACACACACACACAATACAGACCCCCCCACAATGCAGAACCACACACAATACATACCCCCCCACAATGCAGAACCCCCCCCCCCCCCCACACACACACACACACACAATACAGATCCCCCCACAATGCAGAACCCCCTCCCCCCTACAATACATAACCCCCTCCCCCCTACAGTACAGAACCCCCCCACAATACAGAACCCCCCCTACAATACATACCCCCCCACAATGCAGAACCCCCCCACACACAATACAGACCCCCCCACAATGCAGAACCACACACAATACAGACCCCCCCACAATGCAGAACCCCCCCCCCCCCACACACACAATACAGACCCCCCCACAATGCAGAACCCCCCCCCACACACACAATACAGACCCCCCCACAATGCAGAACCACACACAATACAGACCCCCCACAATGCAGAACCCCCCCCCCCCACACACACACACACACAATACAGACCCCCCACAATGCAGAACCCCCCCACACACACAATACAGACCCCCCCACAATGCAGAACCCCCCCCCCCCCCACAATGCAGAACCCCCCCACACAATACAGACCCCCCCCCCCACACACAATACAGACCCCCCCACAATGCAGAACCCCCCCCCCCATACACACACACAATACAGACCCCCCCACAATGCAGAACCCCCCCCCCCCCACACAATACAGACCCCCCCACAATGCAGAACCCCCCCACACAATACAGACCCCCCCACAATGCAGAACCACACACAATGCAGAACCCCCCCACACACACACAATACAGACCCCCCCACAATGCAGAACCCCCCCACACAATACAGACCCCCCCACAATGCAGAACCACACACAATGCAGAACCCCCCCACACACACACAATACAGACCCCCCCACAATGCAGAACCCCCCCACACAATACAGACCCCCCCACAATGCAGACCCACACACAATGCAGAACCCCCCCACACACACACAATACAGACCCCCCCACAATGCAGAACCCCCCCACACAATACAGACCCCCCCACAATGCAGAACCACACACAATGCAGAACCCCCCCACACAATACAGACCCCCCCACAATGCAGACCCACACACAATGCAGAACCCCCCCACACACACACAATACAGACCCCCCCACAATGCAGAACCCCCCCACACAATACAGACCCCCCCCCCACAATGCAGAAACCCCCCCCCCCCCACACACACACACACACACACACAATCAATATAGATCACCTGAGCCACGTGCTGCACACACACAGCACATGAAAAAGGGGAGGCGGCTGCACTCAGTGCACTGTGCTGGGCTGCCTGTGACTGAGACAGATAGTCACAGGCAGCTGAGATTCATCAGACCCGCGGCGCTGCAAAGGGAAGGGGGATTATTGCTGCCGGGTCCCGGGTGTCGACGGCTCGCTCGGGTGCGACTTGCACCCTCCATGCCTGCTGTGTGTCTGGGGGGGGGGGGGCGCCGCGCCGCCAAATCTGACTGTGACCATCGGAATCTGTGCAGGTCGTCAGGCGCCCATGTTGCTATGGCGCCCTGAGCGACCGCACAACCCGCACACCGCAAAGGCCGGCCCTGGGTACATTTTGTAAGTGTAGCTCCAGCCAAAAAATCTATTTTTAAGCTTTTTAGATATCATAGGGAAGGGTTATCATCACCCCTGTAACATTTGTTTTGCTGTCTGTGCCCCTGTTCAGAAGATTTCACCTCACTTTCTGTCCCAATGACAATTGGATTTAGAAAAATTGGGGTTATTATGGAAACAAGGATTGGTGATAAAGCATCAGTGGAGACACCTTTTTCCCATATTAGCTCTTACAGGAGAGAATTTCCCTTCCTAGGGGTAGATTTCCTCTCACTTCCTGTTGTCTCCCTTCATTTGTAAGTAGGAGTCGTTTGTAAGTCGGATGTTTGAAAGTAGGGGACCGCCTGTATATACTGTAGGGCCTGCCCTATATACTCTGCAGAAATTTGGGCCCTAGGTGTTGGTGGTACCAGAACACTGTAAGCCCTCACAGGTAGTCTTGGTGGGCGCTGGAACGGGCCCTGCTGTGAAATATTAAATCAAAAATTGTAATTACATGCCCCTGTTAAACGGGGGCAGAAAAATTGGGCCTTAGTAGTCATCTTAGAGCACATGTAAGGAAGCATAATAAGATATTCCTGTCCTGAGTAGGGATGAGCCGAACACCCCCCCCCATTCGGTTCGCACCAGAACCTTCGAACGGACCGAACGTTCACGCAAACATTTCGAACCCCATTGACGTCTATGGGACTCGAACGTTCGAATTCAAAGGTGCTCATTTTAAAGCCTAATATGCAAGTTATTGTCGGAAAACGGGTTTGGGGACCCGGGTCTTGCCCCAGGGAACATGTATCAATGGAAAAAAAGTTTTAAAAAACGGTAGTTTTTTCTGGAGCAGCGATTTTAATGATGCTTAAAGTGAAAAAAAAAGAAGAAAAATTCCTTTAAATATCGTACCTGCTGGGTGTCTATAGTATGCCTGAGAAGTGACACGTGTTTAGAACTGTCCCTGCACAAAATGAGATTACTATAAGAAAAAAGTAATTTAATACTGCTTGCGGCTTTAATGTAATGTTTGGTCCCTGCACTATGGATGAAAATCACTGAAAAAAATAGCATTGGTTTCCCTGCCCCCACTCCCCCCAGGTCATTACAAGACCCTTTGGCCCTATATACTTTCAACAACAGTATACAAACAAGACAGGGACTGTAGGTTTGTTGTTAAGTAGAATCTGAACCATGTCACACTTTGCTTCTGCATATTGCACAATTTCCTAAAGAGACACTCAACAAACTACATAACAATTATTTGCCTGATGAGGCCATTGATGTTCCAGTGGTGGCCCGTGAGCCTGGCCATACAGGCTTGGCCCCTCAAAGTGCACGTGCTGTGCGGCAACAATATGTCGATTATTTTAGGGGTAGGGGTGGCATTCCAATGCCAGATCTTGGCTGAATAACATGTTTTTAAAGAAAAATTCTAGAAAGAAGGGGGGTTGCCATCCGGGACCCCCTGTGAAAAATAACAACAAAAAATTATAAATTATAATTACAATAGATGTTGACAAATATTTCTAGCCAAAAATATATTTCCTGATAATAAAAAAAAATAAAAATAAAAAAAATAATTTCTAAAAAGATATTTTTGGATAAAAAAAAATAAAAAAAATAATGACACATTTTAAATGTGAAACAATTAATTTTTTTGGATACTCAACAATGTGTGGATTATTATTATATCAATGCTGCCTAAAAGAACAAATCTAGATTTGTGGTGTTTACATTGACAATGATGAGTATTTAGTACAGGAAAATAAACATGGCACTATGATAACGTAGGAGAAAGCTAGAATGAACTCAAATTAGAAAATAATCAAACAAAGAAAAATACTAGAACAGGGGAAGAAAAATTGGGCCTTAGGCACTGGTGATGGCGGTGCCACAACACTGCAACCCCTCACAGATACTCTAGTTGTAGCGCAGTAATAAGCCCTTCTGCAAAGTATTGCATCATTTTTTTTTATTACATGCCCCTGTTAAACAGGGGCAGAAAAAATGGGCCTTAGGCATACCTCCCAACATTTTGAGATGGGAATGAGGGACACCTACTAGCAAACATATGTAGGCATAGGACACGCCCCCTGCCAAACCCTCTTAAATTAGAATTAACCCAAAAAAGGTTAATTAAATCCACAAGGGCTTTTTTATTCCTTTATATTGGCTTTTAAAATGTACAAATGCAGCAATTTAGAGATTGGATGAAAGGTTTAGCACTGGGAAACACTTTTTGAAAGATAAAAAGTCAATTTTATATACAACTATATAAATCAGACCAAAATGAGGGACAAATGAGAGTGAAAGAGGGCCAGAGGGACATTGCTCGAAATCAGAGAGTTGGGAGCTATGCCTTATGCACTGGTGGCGGTGCCATAACACTGCAACCCTTCACAGATACTGTAATTGGAGCGCAGCAAAGAGCCTCATGCAAAGAATTGCATCAAAGATTGTTATTACACGCCCCTGTTAACCACTTAAGGACCGGACCAATATGCTGCCTAAAGACCCAAGGGGCCTGATTTACCAAGCCTTTACTCCATGACTCATGGAGTAAAAGCAGGAGTAGCAGCCGTTTGGCCATTTACTAAAGAAATACGCTGCTAGTGCAGTGTATTTCCCTAGTTACTAATGTGCTCCGTGCGCCCAGGAGAGGGTGCATTGTGCACCAGTACAGACCTGGCGCACGGCACATTAAACTATAAATTGCGGGGGTTTGGGCGGGAGTTTATTAAGGGGGGAGGTGGGGGGATGCAGGGGAAGTGAAGTGACATGTGTTTTGAAGTGTTTGGCGGGCCGAATTGAAAGGGAAAGTGTTTTTTGAAAACAGATCCCCGTACGCTTGCACAGTGCGCCTGAACCTCGGGAGGTTCATTTGCATACTGGGCATGCGCAGAGAGAAAAGTCAGGGATTCCCGTGCGCCTTGTCAGTACGCCGTGAAAATCTTGGTAAATACCAAGCGGCGTACCCGTGAATGCGCTGCGTGACGCGGCGCACGGGAATCTCCGAGCTGTTTTCAGCCCTGAAGGGGAACTCGGCGCCAAATTTCAAACTTGAAATCGGCGCGGGTCCCCCTTCAGGGCTACATTAGGCTCTTAGGCTTGGTCCGGAACGTGAGGGGTTAAAACCGCGCCGATTCGGCGCGGGGGTCCCCCCCAGATCCAAACCAAGCCCTCATCCCAAGCATGCAGTCTGGCCCGGACAGGAATGGGGGAGGGGACGAGCGAGCGCCCCCCCCCCTCCTGAGCCGTACCAGACCGCATGCCCTCAACATGGGGGAGTGTGTGCTGTGGGGGAGGGGGGCACTGCCCCCCCACCCCACAGCACTCTTGCCCCCATGTCGATAGGGACAAGAGCCTCTTCCCGACAACCCTTGCCATTGGTTGTCGGGGTATGCGGGCGGGGCTAATCGGAATCTGTGAGCTCCCTTTAATAAGGGGGCCCCCAGATGCCGGCCCCCCACCCTATGTGAATGAGTATGGGGTACATCGTACCTCTACCCATTCACATGGGGGAAATGTAAAGTAAAAAAAAACACACCACACAGAATAAAATATTTTATTAATCTGCTCCGGAGCCCCCCCTTTCTTCTTTAGCTCTCTTAGAAGGGGGGGTTTCTTCTCTCCCGATCTTCCGCCGGGACCCTGGGCTTCGGTGATTTCTGCCGGGGGAGGGCGCCATCCCTCGGTCCTCTCCGGAGCCTTCCGCCGGATGCCCCCACCCCATTTAAGCTCTTTTTCATTAGGGAGGGGCATCCGGACTTCGGGGTCTTCTGCCGGGGGATGGCGCCTATCCCCCGGTCTTTCCGGTGCCTTCCGCCAGGGTTCCGGTCTTCCTGGTCTTCTGCCGGGGGTGCGCCAACTCCCCGGTCTTTTCTCTTCTGTCTTCTCTGCTCCCTCTTCTGCCTGGCTCCCCCGCGGAGCCAGGGCTTTCTTCCGTCTTCTTTCTTCTCCCTTCCTTCTTCTGCCTGTCTCCTCCGGGAGCCCAGGGCTTGTCTCCGCTGTCTTCTCCCTTCTCTTCCATTGGATGTTGACACGACGAGGTCCGGCGCTGGAATGCCGTCTGAGCAGTGGGCATGGACTTATATAGGGCAATGCCACCATGTGACCTCAACCCATGTGACATCACATTCCCATCATGCCCAGGGAATGTGATGTCACATGGGTTGAGGTCACATGGTGGCATTACCCTATATAAGTCCATGCCCGCCGCTGACACGGCATGTCAGCGCGGAACCTCGTCGTGTCAACATCGAATGGAAGAGAAGGAAGAAGACAGCGGAGACAAGCCCTGTGCTCCCGGAGGAGACAGGCAGAAGAAGGAAGAGAGAAGAAAGAAGACGGAAGAAAGCCCTGGCTCCGCGGGGGAGCCAGGCAGAAGAGGGAGCAGAGAAGACAGAAGAGAAAAGACCGGGGAGTTGGCGCACCCCCGGCAGAAGACCAGGAAGACCGGAACCCTGGCGGAAGGCACCGGAAAGACCGGGGGATAGGCGCCATCCCCCGGCAGAAGACCCCGAAGTCCGGATGCCCCTCCCTAATGAAAAAGAGCTTAAATGGGGTGGGGGCATCCGGCGGAAGGCTCCGGAGAGGACCGAGGGATGGCGCCCTCCCCCGGCAGAAATCACCGAAGCCCAGGGTCCCGGCGGAAGATCGGGAGAGAAGAAACCCCCCCTTCTAAGAGAGCTAAAGAAGAAAGGGGGGGCTCCGGAGCAGATTAATAAAATATTTTATTCTGTGTGGTGTGTTTTTTTTACTTTACATTTCCCCCATGTGAATGGGTAGAGGTACGATGTACCCCATACTCATTCACATAGGGTGGGGGGCCGGAATCTGGGGACCCCTTTATTAAAGGGGTCTCTCAGATTCTGATAAGCTCTCCGCCCGCATACCCCGACAACCAAGGGCCAGGGTTGTCGGGAAGAGGCTCTTGTCCCTATCGACATGGGGGCAAGAGTGCTTTGGGGTGGGGGGGCAGTGCCCCCCTCCCCCACAGCACACACTCCCCCATGTTGAGGGCATGTGGTCTGGTATGGCTCAGGAGGGAGGGGGGCGCTCGCTCGTCCCCACCCCCATTCCTGTCTGACCAGACTGCGTGCCTGGGATAAGGGCTTGGTTTGGATCTTGGGGGGGGGGGGCACGCTATTTTTTTGGGCCCCGGTTTAACCCCTTATGTTCCAGACCAAGCCTAAGAGCCTGGTATGCACCTGGAGGGAACCCACCTTATTTTTTTTGGGGGGGTCTGGAGTTCCCCTTCATGAACAGCGATCTCATTTACACATGTCAGTCCCATCCCCCCCCCCTACAGTTAGAACACACCCAGGGAACATATTTAACCCCTCCCTCGCACCTAGTGTTAACCCCTTCCCTGCCAGTGGCATTTTTTGAGTAAGCAATGCATTTTTTACAGCACTGATTGCTAGAAAAATGCCAATGGTTCCAAAAAAGTGTTCGATGTGTCCGCCATAATGTCGCAGTACCGATAAAAATCGCTGATCGCCCCAATAACTAGTTAAAACAAAAAAAAAAAAAATTTGTAGACGCTATACCTTTTGCAAAAACCAAACACTAAACGCTATTTGCGTTTTTTTGGAACCAAAAAGATGTAGAATACGTATCGGCCTAAACTGAGGGGTTTTTTAGTTTTTTGAATATATATTTTTGGGGATATTTATTATAGCAAAAAGTAAAAATAATTTTTACATATGTGGGCGGGACTTACGCAAGTCCCGCCCACATATATAAACATCGTTCAAACCACACATGTGAGGTATTGACGCGTGCGTTAGAGCGAGAGCAATACTTTTACCACTAGACTTTCTTTGTAACTATAAACTGGTAACCTGGAAAAAAAAATAAAAGGTCGCCTATGGGGATATTCACGGAATTCATTTTGGCCCCATTGCAGGAGTGTTTCCAATAGTAAAGCGTGACATGTAAGGTATCTATTTACTCAGTGTAACATCATCTTTCACATTATCCCCAAAAATTGGGCTCACTTTTGTGTTTTGTTAATTTTTAACCACTTGAGCCCGGACCATATTTCTGGTCAATGACCGGGCAAGTTTTTGTGATTCGGCGCGGCGTCGCTTTAACTGACAATTGCGCAGTCGTGCGACGTGGCTCCCAAACAAAATTGGCAACCTTTTTTTTCACACAAATAGATTATTAAATGTGCGTGTTTACTTCTGTCTTTAACACCTCCCCTTCAGGCTGGAAAGCATCAGATCAGGGGAAACAAAAAAAAAAGCTCTCATTCCATTGCAGCTTGGTTCCTACATGTGTGATGAACTGAGCATGCTCAAACACTTAGAAAAAAAATATCCTTTCTTTTTAAAAGGTGAAAAACACTCATTGGATGCTCATAGAGCGTGGTTTGGGTTAATTGCAGGTGTGCCCAATTACAAGCTCACCCAAACTAGAGACTGCAATTTGTTCATGTGATTTCAATTGCTTCATTACTAGCACTGTTATAAAAAGCTTGGATCGATCAGTCCTCAGCTGCCCTCAGAAGGGGCAGGCTGGCAGAAATGCTGTTGCTAAACACAAATGTGGTTTGTTGCATGGGTTTTGTTTTATTTTGCCAATGGTTTTGGTTTATTTTTAAATAATGTTCACTTTGATGTATTTGTCTATGTGGCCTTATTTTATGAAAAATGTGTAAAGCTATGGTTAATTAGTATTTTGAAATGTATTTTTGTTTGTTTGTCTTTTTTTGCTTTCCTTGTTTTGTTGACCAATAAAAATTACTTTAAAATTGTTAAGTTTGTCTTTTGTTACTTTTTCATGCTACATATGTTGACAGCTGCAGCTGAACTAGGTTTGGGCCTAACAAATTATGTGTGATTTTTGTCTAAGCTTCTTTCCTGGTGTGTAATCATGAAATGTTTGCCATGTTTATTCTCCCTGACTTTAAAGACAAAAACTGGTAAGTATTTTATTTATTCTGCAGTGGTCCTCAGCCCTCAAGTACCCCCGACAGGACATGTTTTGGGGATTTCTCTTATCAAGAATTGCTGTCCAGACTATTTTAAAGCACATGTGCAAGATGAAGGAAAACCTGCAAACATGGCCTGTGGGGGGGGGGGGGGGGGTTTGCTATTGGTGGACAGGCTTGACGTGCTGATTTACAGCACTGTGCTTAAATCTAGCGCAAGGCAATCCTATTCAAATTGTGGGTGTTTGAGGGAAGCCAAGTGAGTGTTAGAACCCCTGCTTTGTGTTTTTTTATTTTTGTGTTGAGCTTTGTGTCCCTTTTCTTAAAATTGGCTTCACTTCCTGTCACACAGCTGAACAGGAAGTGAGGTTAAAACCCTACCAGTGTCATTTCTTGGGGACACCGGTCAATCTAACTAGTGTCCCCATTAAGCAAATTGCACTCCAGCACTGCTGTGTACACCCCAAATCATGGGTCTTCAAACTACGGCCCTCCAGTTGTTCAGGAACTACAATTCCCATCATGCCTAGTCATGTCTGTGAATGTCAGTGCATTACAAGGCCTCATGGGATGTGTAGTTCTACAACAGCTGGAGGGCCGTAGTTTGAGGATCCCTGCCCCAAATGATTATTTAGTTTGGGGTTTAGTAAAGGCAAAGCCACTCTGCAGTACAAGCATAGTTGCTGAAAATCTGAGAGGAAGCACTGATGGTTTTAACATCCAATCCTGTAGAAGCAAAGTTGTTTTGTTTTCTTCCTTGCTTTGCACTTGTAGGAGTGGATTTGCCTTTAGTAAATGGACCCCAAAGTCCAAGATCCCTAATAATTTGGGGTGTACACAGCAAAATGCTAGAGTGCAATTTACATAATGGGAAACTATTTAGATTGATCTCTGTGTCCACAAGAAAATATATTAGTAAGGTTTTACCCTCACTTCCTGTTTGGCTATGTGACAGGAAGTGAATGAATTAGAAAGGGTGAAGACACCTCACAAATGTTGTCACTATCAGGGGTGCAGACATCCCCCAAAAAATGAGCAGATAATACTTATTTGCAAATTAATAATTTTTTAGTTAACATTGGGTGGGGTGCTCTAACACACACATTCCTACATATTAGCAACGCTCTATCCTGGCCTATTGGCATGGTTATATTTTCTTAGGGCTCTCAATAAAACTCTATGAAATTTGTGCTTAAACTAGAACCAGGGGCGGACTGACAACTCATGGGGCCCCCGGGCAATACAAGATTATGGGGCCCCTCTGGCTTACAGATGACCACCACGCCAGGAGGTAGTGCAGAGGCGGGCAGCTAAAATCTTGGGATATTCACATTAAAAGCATGTCATTTTCGGACATATCAGGGACAGATCTAAAAAAAAAACAGATTTTTACATACTGTCCCTGGTTTTACTGAGCCTGGCAACCCGGATGGGACCCTCTAGTGGCATGGGGCCCTCGGGCAGTGCCCAAGTGACTCAATGGTCAGTCCGCCCCTGACAAGAACTATAATCAACAAGTTTTATTTTCTTTCATTTTGGATAGAGTGAGGGAGGGTTATAGGCCCTGTCAGTTTATTTTGTATTATCTGTGTCCAATTGGGGAGATTTGCCTTCACTTCCTGCCCCATAGCCAAACAGGAAGTGAGAGAAAAACTATGCAAATTAACCACTTCCCGCCCAGCCTATGGCCGATTTACGTCCGGGAAGTGGTTACACAATCCTGACAGGACGTCCTGCAGGATTTCATGCCGCACGCGCCTGTGGGGGCACGCAGCGCGGCGATCGGTGATGCGGGGTGTCAGTCTGACACCCTGCATCTCCGATCTCGGTAAAGAGTCTCTCACGGAGACGGAGACTCTTTACCACGTGATCAGCCGTGTCCAATCACGGCTGATCACGATGTAAACAGGAAGAGCCATCGATGGCTCTTCCTCACTCGCGTCTTACAGACGCCAGTATAGGAGAGCCGATCGGCGGCTCTCCTGACAGGGGGCGTTCGCGCTGATTGTTTATCAGCGCAGCCCCCCCTCGGATCACCACACTGGACCACCAGGGATGCCCACCCTGGACCACCAGGGTGTGCAAAAACAAAAAAAATATAGAACAAAAAAACAAAAAGCATTAAAAAATAAGAAAAAAGATGCCAATCAGTGCCCACAAATGGGCACTGACTGGGAAAATCAGTGCCACCCCACAGTGCCCATCCATGCACAGTGCCCACCTATCAGTGCCCACCTGTGCCACCCATAAGTATCCATCAGTGCCACCCATAAGTGCCGCCCATAAGTATCCATCAGTGCCACCCATAAGTGCCGCCCATCTGTGCCGCCCATGAGTGCCCATCAGTGCCGCCTATGAGTGCCCATCAGTGCCGCATAGCAGCGCCGCCAATCAATGCCACCTCATCTGTGCCGTCAGTACTACCTCATCGATGTCCATCAGTGCCATCTCATCGGGGCCCATCAGTGCCGCCATATCAGTGCCCGTAATTGAAAGAGAAAAACTTATTTACAAAAAAATTAACCTAAAAAAAGAAAAAGGTTTTTTTGTTTCAAAATTTGCAGTCTTTTTTTAGTTGTTGCGCAAAAAAAAAACGCAGAGGTGATCAAATAACAACAAAAGAAAGCTCTATTTGTGGGGAAAAAAGGACGCCAATTTTGTTTGGGTACAGTGTTGTATGACCGCGCAATTGCCATTCAAAGTGCGACAGTGTTGAAAGCTGAAAATTGGCTTGGGCGGGAAGGTGCGTAAGTGCCTGGTATGGAAGTGGTTAAGGGAATCCAGTGCCCCCCCAGAACTAGTGTGTGGGTCCCCTGAAAATTACTGGGCGGGGTTATACAAAAACAGGGTGTGACCTTGACAGGAAGGGGTTGGTCATTTTTCTATTAGGAGGTGCAGATATGTAGTCAGGCCTAGGGCAGAACCAAACCTTAATATACTACTGCATATTAGGGCTTATTTAGACCGGAACCGATTTACAGCGTGTTTTTATATTGTGGGAGGAAACCCACGCAGGCACAGGGAGAACATGCAAACTCCATGCAGATGCTGTCACGGGCGGGATTCGAACCAACGACTCTTTTGCTGCTAGGTCAAAGTGCTATACACTACACCACTGTGGTGAACGAACATGATTGCAGCTGAAAGCATGAGATCTTTTTTTTTTTTTTTCAATACCATGCTTTCCAGCCTTATTGACCCCGCCTCTCTCCATAAAGAGGACCTGTCACACACTAGTCCTATTACAAGGGATGTTTACATTCCTTGTAATAGGAAGAAAACTGATCATTTTTTTTTTATTTTTTTATTTCAGTGTAAAACATTATAAAACTAAATAAAAATAAATAAGAAAACCCCAAAAAAAAAATTTAAAGCGCCCCGTCGCGACGAGCTCGCGCACAGAAGCAAACGCATACGCGAGTAGCGCCCGCATATGAAAACAGTATTCAAACCACACAAGTGAGGTATCGCCGCGATCGTTAGAGTGAGAGCAATAATTCTAGCCCTAGACCTACTCTGCAACTCAAAAAATGCAACCTGTAGAATTTTTTAAACGTCGCCTATCGAGTTTTTTAAAGGGTAAAAGTTTGACGCCATGCCACGAGCGGGCGCAATTTTTAAGCGTGACATGTTGGGTATCATTTTACTCGGCGTAACATTATCTTTCACAATATAGAAAAAAATTGGGCAAAATGTATTGTTGTCCTATTTTTTAATTCAAAAAAGTGATTTTTATCCAAAAAAAGTGCGCTTGTAAGACCGCTGCGCAAATACGGTGTGACAAAAAGTATTGCAATGACTGCCATTTTATTCCCTAGGATGTCTGCTAAAAAAAAAATATATAATGTTTGGGGGTTCTGATTAATTTTCTAGCCAAAAAATTGTGATTTTCACATGAAGAAGAGAAGTGCCAGAATTAACCCGGTGGGCAAGTGGTTAAAGTACTCATGGCTATAAAGAATAGAGGCATTGCTCATTAAAAAAAAAAAAAAAAAAAGGGGGTCCCTCCAAATTAAATTACCAGGCCCTTCAGGTCTGGAATGGATATTAAGGGGAACCCCGCCGTAAAAACCCCCCAAAAAAAAGACGTGCGGTTCCCGGCAAATATCCATTCCAGACCCTTCAGGTCTGGTGTGGATTTTAAGGGGAACTCCACCCCAAATTGAAAAAAAAAATGGCGTGGAGTCCCCCTAAAAATCCACACCAGACCCTTATCCGAGCACGTTGACCTGGCCGGCCGCAGAAAAGAGGGGGGGACAGAGTGCGGCCCCCCCCCTCTCCTGAACCGCACCAGGCCACATGCCCTCAACATGGGGAGGATGTCCCCATGTTGATGGGGACAAGGGTCTCATCCCCACAACCCTTGCCCGGTGGTTGTGGGGGTATGCGGGCGGGAGGTTTATCAGAATCTGGAAGACCCCTTTAACAAAGGGGACCCCCAGATCCTGACCCCCCCCCTGTGTGAAATGGTAATGGGGTACATTGTACCTCTACCATTTCACCCCAAAAAAAATGTCAAAGTGATAAAAATGACAGTAGCCGGTTTTTGACAAATCTTTTAATAAAGTCTTCTTTTCTTCTTTCCTTCGGGGTTCTTCCGCTGCTTCATTCTTCTCGTCCACATCTTGCCCGACGTCTTCTTCTATCTTCTCCGTCCGTCCTTCCGCCTTCTGGTCCCGCATCTTGCCCGTTGTCTTGTCCTGTCGCCTCCTCGTCCGCATCTTGGGTCTTCTGCGGTCTTCTTCTCGGTCCGCCGCCTTCTCGTCCCCTGCGTTTGAATTGTAATTGGCCGCCGTTTTCCCGCTCCTGGGACCCGCCCCCCTCTGACGCCACAAGTAAACTCCTTAGAAGGTCATGTGCGTCAGAGGGGGGCGGGGTCGCAGAGCGTCACACAGCGGGGGAATTCAATTTCAATCGCGCCGCCCGGAGAAGAAGTTCCCGCCGTGTCACACTCATGTGACCCCGCCCCCCTCTGACGCACATGACCTTCTAAGGAGTTTACTTGTGGCGTCAGAGGGGGGCGGGTCCCAGGAGCGGGAAAACGGCGGCCAATTACAATTCAAACGCAGGGGACGAGAAGGCGGCGGACCGAGAAGAAGACCGCAGAAGACCCAAGATGCGGACGAGGAGGCGACAGGACAAGACAACGGGCAAGATGCGGGACCAGAAGGCGGAAGGACGGACGGAGAAGATAGAAGAAGACGTCGGGCAAGATGTTGACGAGAAGAAAGAAGCAGCGGAAGAACCCCGAAGGAAAGAAGAAAAGAAGACTTTATTAAAAGATTTGTCAAAAACCGGCTACTGTCATTTTTATCACTTTGACATTTTTTTGGGGGTGAAATGGTAGAGGTACAATGTACCCCATTACCATTTCACACAGGGGGGGGGTCAGGATCTGGGGGTCCCCTTTGTTAAAGGGGTCTTCCAGATTCTGATAAACCTCCCGCCCGCATACCCCCACAACCACCGGGCAAGGGTTGTGGGGATGAGACCCTTGTCCCCATCAACATGGGGACATCCTCCCCATGTTGAGGGCATGTGGCCTGGTGCGGTTCAGGAGAGGGGGGGGGCCGCACTCTGTCCCCCCCTCTTTTCTGCGGCCGGCCAGGTCAACGTGCTCGGATAAGGGTCTGGTGTGGATTTTTAGGGGGACTCCACGCCATTTTTTTTTTCAATTTGGGGTGGAGTTCCCCTTAAAATCCACACCAGACCTGAAGGGTCTGGAATGGATATTTGCCGGGAACCGCACGTCTTTTTTTTTTTTGGTTTTTACGGCGGGGTTCCCCTTAATATCCATTCCAGACCTGAAGGGCCTGGTAATTTAATTTGGGGGAACCCCTACACATTTTTTTGTTTGTTTTATGAATGAATCCCTTTAGAATTGTCAGAGCCGACAATTCATTATAGCCGCGTGTGAATTTTTAAATGACTTTTTTCCTTCAGAATGTCACTTTGTGCAGGGGGAGTTCTAAGTGCGGGAAAAATGCGCTATTTCACATGCTGACATTACACCCCCCCTAGGTACGAAATTTAAAGGAATATTTCACTTTTATTGTTTCACTTTAAGAATTATTAATTTCACTGCTCCCGAAAAAACGGCCGTTTTAAAAAATAAAAAAATCATTGATACATGTTCCCTGGGGCAGGACTGAGGTCCCCAAACACTTTTTAGGACAAAACTTGCAGATTAGCCTTTAAAATGAACACTTTTGATTTCTCCCATAGACTTCTATAGGGAGTTCGGCGCGGCTTTACATATTAGTTTCAATGCGCCGGCTGCTACGCTGGTTCATGCGCCTGATTAAGCCTCCACCCGGAGTACTAATTAATGCATGAACCAGCGCAGCGCACATAGCTTAGTAAATCAGGCCCAAGGTGTTTTTACAGTTCGGGACTGCGTCGCTTTAACAGACAATTGCGCGGCCGTGCGACGTGGCTCCCAAACAAAATTGGCGTCCTTTTTTCCCCACAAATAGAGCTTTCTTTTGGTGGTATTTGATCACATCTGCGGTTTTTCGTTTTTGCGCTATAAACAAAAATAGAGCGACAACTTTGAAAAAAATTCAATATTTTTTACTTTTTGCTATAATAAATATCCCCCAAAAACATATATAAAAAATATTTTTTCCCTCATTTTAGGCCGATCCGTATTCTTCTACCTATTTTTGGTAAAAAAAATGGCAATAATCGTTTATCGGTTGGTTTGCGCAAAATTTATAGTGTTTACAAAATAGGGGATAGTTTTATTGCATTTTTTTTTTTTTTACTACTAATGGCGGCGATCAGCGATTTTTTCCGTGACTGCGACATTATGGCGGACACTTCGGACAATTTTGACACATTTTTGGGACAATTGTCATTTTCACAGCAAAAAATGCATTTAAATTGCATTGTTTATTGTGAAAATGACAGTTGCAGTTTGGGAGTTAAACACAGGGGGCGCTGTAACATTTAGGGTTCACTTAGTGTGTGTTTACAACTGTAGGGGGGTGTGGCTGTAGGACTGACATCATCGATCGAGTCTCCCTAATAAAAGGGATCACTCGATCGATGCGCCGCCATACTGAAGCGACGGAGCGGCTATAAACAAATAGCCGCGCCGTCGTCCCGGATCGCTCCCCGCGGGAACCCGAACGCCGCATGTCACGGGGGGGTCCCGATCGGCCCCCGACCCGCGGAAAGGCAGGGACGTACAGGTACGCCAATGTACCTGTACGTGCCATTCTGCCGACATATATGTACATGCGGCGGTCGGGAAGGGGTTAAACAGGGGAAAAAAATTGGGCCTTAGGCACTGGTGGCGGTGCCCAGAACCAACAATGTTCTTAGAAAATATCAGCAAGATCAGTGAGGAGGAAAAGGATATTCAGTCAGCATAACAGGACAGTCACTCAGCATCAGCATAGGCAGTCTCCAAGGGATATGACATTTCAAAAAAAACGTATTCAGTTACATCAGCATCAGGTGCTTAGTAGCTGGTGTTGATCCAAGCCTGATTCATTTTTATGAAGGTCAGTCGATCGACCGAGTTGGTGGAGAGGCGCACCCTGTGATCGGTCACAAAGCCTCCAGCAGCACTGAATGTGCGTTCTGAAAGAACGCTGGATGCAGGACAAGCCAGTAGCTCAATTGCGTACTGTGCAAGCTCTGGCCAGTGATCCATCCTCAAGACCCAGTAAGCCAGAGGATTTTTGGTGGGGAAGGTGTCCAAGTCTGATCTTGCCCCTAGGTATTCACGCACCATGTAAACCAGATGCTGGCGATGGTTGCTGGAACCGGTCATACCTTGGGGCTGCGGACTAAAAATTGTCTGAATGCATCGGTCAGACGGCCACCTTCTCCACCGCTTCTTCTGTGACTCACCGAAGCCTCAGCAACACGTTGTCCAGGACCTGGATTTGGTAATCCCCCAGGTTCTGGGAACGCGTTGCACAGACCTTTCTGCAAGGCCTCCCGCAGAAGTTTCATCTTCTGCTCCCTCTGCGACGGCAAGATAAGCTCCGCAACCTCACCCTTGTAATGTGGATCAAGGAGAGTTGCCAGCCAGTAATGATCCCTCTACTCGATACCACAAATCCAAGGATCCTTATGCAGGATCAGGGAGGCCATGCAGCGTAGGTTTGCTGAGGCATTCGGGGCACAGTCCTCTGGGTCACTGAGGATGACAGGATCCGCAGCCACCTCATCCCAGCCACGTAAAAGTCTATGGGCTCCTTGGGACTATAAATGATCCCTTGAAGACTGCTGCTGCTGATGCTGAGTGCTAGGCTCCACCTCCATGCTGCTGATACAATCATCCTCCTCCTCCTCCACCTCCTCATCCTGTGTGCTAGGCGGGCAAGCAGGACCACTGTCTGGATAAAGGGGGCCTTGAGAGGTAAGGAAGTCCTTCTCTTCCTCCCTCTGTTCTGCCTAAAGGGCCCTGTTCATTATTCCACGTAGCGTGTGCTCCAACATGTGAATAAGAGGGACAGTGTCACTGATGCATGCACTGTCACTGCTCACCATCCTCGTGGCCTCCTCAAATGGTGACAGGACAGTGCATGCATCCCTAATCAAGGACCACTGACGTGGGGAAAAAAAAACAAGCTCCCCTGACCCAGTTCTGCTGCCATATTGGCACAGGTACTCATTGATGGCCCTCTGCTGCGTGTGCAGCTGCTGCAGCATGGCCAATGTAGAGTTCCATGTGGTGGGCATGTCACAGATTAGGCAGTTCTTGGGCAGGTTGCATTCCCTTTGGAGGTCTGTCAGCCAAGCACTGGCATTATATGACCTTCGGAAATGCACACAGACTTTCCTGGCCTGCTTCAGGACATCCTGTAAGCCCGGGTACCTGCCCAAGAACCGCTGCACCACCAAATTCAGAACATGAGCAAAACAGGGCACATGGGTAAGTTGTCCTTGTCGCAGGGCAGAGAGGAGGTTGGTGCCATTGTCGCTAACCACCATTCCTGGTTTAAGCTGGCGTGGACCACCTCTGAGCCTGCCCCTGCAGAGCTGACAGAACCTCTGCCCCAGTGTGGCTCCTGTCTCCCAAGCACACCAGCTCTAGCACCACATGGCATCTCTTTGCCTGCATTCCTGCATAGCCCCTACGGAGCACCGCTGGTTCTGAGGACACATTAGCACAGGAAGAGGCCACAGAGGAAGAAGAAGAGGAGGGGGTGGAGGAGAGAGGTATGTCACAACCAGTAGTAGTATTTTGTAGGCGTGGTGGCGGAACAACCTCCAACACTACTGTACCTTGCCCTGCGTCCTTCCCAGCTGCCAGCAGAGTCACCCAATGCGCCGTGAAAGAGAGGTAATGTCCCTGTCCATGCCTGCTGGACCATGAGTCAGTGGTAATATGCACCTTACCACTGACCGCCCTGTCCAGCGAGGCATGGACATTGCCTTACACATGGCGGTAGAGAGCCGGAATTCCGTGAGAAAAAGTGGCGTTTGGGAACTTGCCACTGAGGTAACGGACATTCCACAAACTCAGGGGGCAGAATCTACCAACTGAAAAGGCAGCAGTTGAAGTGCTAGCAATTTCGCTAAGCTAGCATTCAACCGCTGGGCATGTGGATGGCTGGGAGAGAACTTCTTCCCTGCAGCAGCTGGGGCACGGAAATTTGTCTGGTACAATCTGCCATCGGTGTACCGATAGTAGATTGCCCGCATGTACTACTAGGTTGTGACACACCTAATTCTACACCTTCAGTCCTATCAGTGCAGGCTTCAGAGAGAACTGAGGGTATAGTGGGGGTGGAGATCCCAGCTGATGAGGGGCAAGGAGAGGTCCGCTTTGTTCTTTGGTGTGGGTCTTTCAGTATGCTTGCCAACGAACTGCATGGCAGGTCGACATATGTCTGGTCAAGCATGTGGTGCCCAAGCCGTTGATGTTTTGGCCACGCGAGATACGCTTGAGACATATGTTGCAAATAGCAACGGTGCGATCTGATGCACATGTCTCAAAAAAGGCCCACACCAAAGAACTTTTGCAGTAACGCTGAGACACAGCAGTGCCCTGCACAGGCGTAGCTCTGTGTTGTAATGCAGTTGGTGTGCTGCCCTTAAGCTGGCCCCTGGAGAGCATCCTGCCTCGTTGGAGATCTGCCTGTGCCTCCTCCTCCTCTCTCCTATCAGGCACCTACGTACAGTCAGTGACCTCATCATCCCCTCCTTCCTCATCACTGTCGAAAACCTGGCAGTATGCTGCAGCTGGGGGAACATGACTGCCAGATTGCTGTCCTTCTTGGGCACCCCCTCTCTCTGGGCTCACATTACTGCCTTCCTCTATCTGTGTTCCATCATCGGAGCCTTCAAAACGCTGCGCATCCTCATGCAGCATGTACCCAACACTGTGTTCAAACAGTTTGGGGGACTCCTCAGGAGGACACGGTGGGACTAGGGAAGGAGTTAGTGATGCCATTGAGCAGAGGGAAGAGGACGCCTTGGCAGGTACTTTGCCAGACAAAGTAAGCTCAGTCTGGGTGAGAGAGGATGAGGACGGCTTGGTCATCTACTCTACCAATTTGTCTGCATGTTGAGGCTCAACACGGCCAGCTCCCAAAAACAAGGACGAGCGTGTGCAACGGCCACATGCTGAAGAGGATGCACCACATCCACCACCAGCACTGTTGCCTTTAGACGCAGAACCTGCTTGCCCTCGTGACTCTCTGCCTCTCCTTGTTGTCCTTCCAGACATACTAATGGCCTGCAGAGGACAAAGGCAGTACACACACCACGTAGCTTTAGGTGCAAACTGCAGAGGACACGTGCAGTACACACCAAGTAGCTTTATGTGCAAACTAATGAGCACACTTGCAGTATACACCACGTGGGTTTAGGTGCAAAGTAATGAGCAAACTTGCAGTATACACCAAGAGGGTTTAGGTGAAAAGTAATGAGCACACTTGCACTATACACAGGGCTGGTGCAAGGATTTTTGACACCCTAGGCGAAACCTCATTTTGCCGCCCCCTGGCTCCTCCCCCAACCCCAGGAGGGGGAGGAGGAGAGGGGGGAGAGGGGGAGGAGGAGAAGAGGAGGGGTGGGAAAGGAGGAGGAGGGGAGAGCAGGGGAGGGGGGAGAGGAGAGGGGGGGAAAGGAGAGGGGGGGGAGGAGAGGGGGGGAGAGGAGAGGGGGGGAGAGGAGGGGAGAGGGGAGGGGAGGGGGAAGAGAGGAGAGAGGATAGGGGAGGAGAGGGGAGAGAGGATAGGAGAGGGGAGAGAGGATAGGGGGAGAGGAGAGGGGAGAGAGGATAGGGGGAGAGGAGAGGGGAGAGAGGATAGGGGGAGAGGAGAGGGGGGAGAGGAGAGGGGGGAGGAGAGGAGAGGGGAGGGGGGAGAGGAGAGAGGAGAGGGAGGAGAGGGGGGAGAGGAGAGAGGAGAGGGAGGAGAGTTGGGAGGAGAGGAGGAGAGTTGGGAGAGAGAGGAGAGGGGGAGGGGAGAGAGAGAGAGAGAGAGAGAGAGAGAGAGGGGGAGGAGAGGGGGCAGACGAGAGGTGGCAGGGGGGAGTGAGGAGAGGGGGAGAAGGGGAAGGATGAGAGAGGGGAGAGAAGAGAGGAGAGGGGCTATAGGAGAGAGGGAGAGGAGAGGGAGAGAGGTGGAGGAGAGGGGGCAGACGAGAGGTGGCAGGGGGGAGTGAGGAGAGGGGGAGAAGGGGAAGGATGAGAGAGGGGAGAGAAGAGAGGAGAGGGGCTATAGGAGAGAGGGAGAGGAGAGGGGGCAGACGAGAGGTGGCAGGGGGAGTGAGGAGAGGGGGAGAAGGGGAGACGAGAGGGGGAGAAGGGGGAGAGGGGGAGGATGAGAGGAGAGGAGAGGAGAGGAGAGGGGGGAGAGGAGAAGGGGGAGAGAAGAGAGAAGGGGGAGAGAAGAGAGGAGAGGGGGATAGGAGAGAGGAGAGGGGGAGAGGTGAGGTGGGGAGAGGGGGAGAGGAGAGAGAGAGGAGGGGGAGGAGGAGAAAGAGGAGAGGGGGAAAGGAGAGGTGGCAGGGGGGAGTGAGGAGAGGGGGAGAAGGAGTGACGAGAGGGGGAGGATGAGAGGGGAGAGGAGGGGAGAGGGACCCTTACATTCAGGCAATGTGCTTGTTACAATCATGACATCACACATGTCAGGAGTCTGAGGACAGATCAGTCTATACACTGTCTTATACAGTAATACAGTGTACTTCAAGTTTAGTCACTCACTGGGGCTCTGCTCTGCTGTCTGCATCCGATGACTCTGTCCAGCACAAACCCTGCCTCGATGCCTCCAGCTGTCACCAATCACCAACTTCTCCATTTGGCTATACTAGCATGTCTGCATGTGAGCGACGCTGCCACTGTACACACAGGACAGGCGACAGAATACCGGGAGGGAGAGCTGGCCTCTACAAATGACGGTCACAGGGAGGCGGGGCTCAGGGGTCACATGACTAGACTCGGTATACGAGTCACAACTCTCAGTCCCTGAATCATGTATGGGCAGCGCTGGCAGTACTGGAAGAGACCAGAGACACAGTCAGGTCACTGATCTAATCATAGAGTCGCTTTTGTACCGTCGGAAGACTCAGGACATATCCTCCAGCGTGGCGCTGCGCCTCTAATGATACTACGGTTGCCTGCCTGAGTACATGTAACATACTGCAGAGGCGCCGGGCAGCATCCCCTGTATTTTATAGCACGGCACCCGTGACCCAACACTTACATAACACGGAGACAGGGAGTAGGGAAACCAGCGGCGGGGCGCTCTAGGCGGCAGTGCGCTCCCAGGCGGCTGCCTAATTCGCCTAGTGGTAGCGCCGGCCCTGACTATACACCAAGTGGATTTAGGTGAAAAGTAATGAGCACACTTGCAGTATACACCAAGTGGGTTTAGGTGAAAAGTAATGATCACACTTGCAGTATACACCAAGTGGGTTTAGGTGCAAAGTAATGAGCACACTTGCAGTATACACCAAGTGGGTTTAGGTGCAAAGTAATGAGCACACTTGCAGTATACACCAAGTGGGTTTAGGTGCAAAGTAATGAGCAAACTTGCAGTAAACACCAAGTGGGTTGACTTGCGGCTTCTGCACATCTTTCCCATGTTTTGTATGGACCATGGCAGTGGAGGTATTGTGCACAGTGCTCATGAGACAAACGTCCTTCTTGTTTCGCCATCACATTGCCATCATCTTACCCTTCTAAAAGGCAACCATTTCTCCGGTTTAGATTTTATAGATGGCATGTCACGTCGGTTAGGCCTAACGGTACCTATACGCATCAGTTTTGTTTTGTAGCCCGTTGTCACACAATATCCCTGGTTCAGCAATGGCTCCAGCAGTGTAAAGACTGATGATGTGGCCATCCCATAGCCGCTGTACCTGGGGTTGAACTTTGTGCCTTTACCGGTATAAATGACCGAATTCCAGATGTATCGGGTGGCTGACTCGCAGAGCATGTAGAATTTGATGCCAAACTGCGCTCTTTTGGATGCATAAAACTGTATCCAGCTTAGCCGTCCTTGTAGGCCATCAAACTTTCATCCACACTGACGTCCCTTTCTGGCACGTAGGCCTGCTGGAAATTGGTCACAATCATTTGGCATACCTCCCAGATGTTTTATTAGTTTGGGTGCAGGATGCGTTGCCTCATCAAATTCTTCATTGTTCGTGAAGTGGAAATACTTCATGATGAGAGAAAACCGGTATTCGGACATCATGGTGGCAAAAACTTATTGGTGGTCCAGTACAATTTCTGAAGTGGTTTCACCCCCCCCCCCCCCCCAAAGAATGTGAGTCCGAGACACTGCCAGATGTCCTCTTTAGTCACCGGTTACCACTTTCTGGTTCTTGAAAACCTGGCATGCAGCGTTGCGGATTGCTGATCATGATAGCGATTTGTCTCTGTGCCAATTTTGTTAATTACCTCCTCAGTAAGGAATAATTGCAGGTATGCCAGAGGGTTGTCACACTCAACATCTACCTTCATCCCAGGTGATCCAGTGAACGGGAATCTCGGGGGGGCGCTACCTGGTCCGTATCGCAGTCTATAGGGCACCAAGTGCGCACATCGATGAGGTCAGGTGCAGGATCATCGCCGTTATCACTTGCCGGATCAGTGTCAGTGTCAGACGACAAATCTCCCCACGACTCACTATCGCTCAGTTCTGTGAGAAACTCTGTGTCGCTGCCGCGGTCACTCAACTGGTCCAAAAGCGCCTTTGTAGCAAAGTGGCGCTTTTTTGGTGCCATGTTCTAAATATTTTTTATGGGCACAAATGACAGTAAAATGTCAGGAAAGGGCACTGTACAGTGATGGTGTCAGATCTGAGGTGATACAGTGTAATCCTCTCAGATTACAATGTATCACCTCCTTTTATGTGTGTCACTTTTAAAATTTGAATTACCCGCCCAGTTCCCCTCCCATGCACCGCTGCTGCTCGCAGGGAGCGGAACCAGGAAGTCAGGTGACGGTCGGCGAGAGCGCCGGTGATCTCACTGGCGATCACAGCAATAGAATATCATCGCTGGATCACCAGGAGAAGGTAAGGGCACTCCGCTGCAGGCTCTGCAAAGCTACCACGAGCGTGACTCCTAGCAGAAAAAATCAACCCCGAGTCACACTCTGGATTACCGCCAAGGAGGTTAACAGTCTCTTTTGGCTAGACTCACAATTCAGTCCCATGACAAACTTATCTCTCAGTGCAGTAGGTAAGTACTCCCCAAAAGAACAGGTAGAGGCTAGTCTGTGAAGGATGAGTATATAAGCTTTAATTTCTCTCAACCCAGGAACTCCAAGATGTCTGTCCTCCATCAAATTCACTTAATGTCCCGATCAATGACATTTTCCTGCTGGGCTCTGGGAGTGCTTTTATCCAGGTGACAATCCTCAATGTCTCTCTCAGACTGATAGACACTTTGTAAATCCCATCCTCATCGCCACTGTTATATCCTTTAACCCCCCTGGTGGTATTCCTGAGTCTGGCTCGGGGTGAGATTTGTATACCAAAATCGGTATCCGCGAGTCAGACTCGGGCTCGCCACGCTGCAGCCAGAGACAAAGTTACTTACCTTGTCCCTGGATCCAGCGATGCCACCGCGCTGTGTGAGCGAGCGGGACCTCACTCGATTCACACAGTGTCCTCCTGTGCCGCCGATCTCCGTTCCCTGCGACGTTACGACGCACGGGGGCGGAGAACGGCGCCAAATTCAAAAAGGTAAACAAACTCATTACTACAGTATACTGTAATCTTATAGATTACAGTACTGTATGTAAAAAATACACACCCCCTTGTCCCTAGTGGTCTTGCCCTACATGTTCTTTTATATACTGTGTTTCCCCGAAAATAAGACACCGTCTTATATTTATTTTTCCTCCAGAAATCACACTATGGCTTATTTTCGGGGGATGTATTATTTTTTTCCGGCAAGTATGGTACAACAGTATGGTACAACAATCTACATTTATTCAACTATCGCCTGGTGTTTGTGTGGGGTGAGAGACTGTTGCTGGTCAGTGCTGGGGAGAAGCTTTACTTCTTCCCCTGAGTACAGAGCGTCCTTCTCCTCACTTCACTGAGGAGACTTTTTACTGGGGGGGGGAGCCGACCTTACCGTATTTATGGGGCTGCCGACACCTCTCCGGTCACTTAGAGATACCGTGGAGCAGATAAGAAGGGCTGCACGACTTTTTTACAGCTCCTGAGCTCCGCACCAGTACAGTACACCTATCAAGTCTTGTTTTCCCGCCCGCGCCGCTACGCATACGACACGCCATCACTACGTCTTATTTTCGGGGATTCGACACGCCATCTCTACGTCTTATTTTCGGGGATTCGACACGCCATCGCTACGTCTTATTTTCGGGGATTCGACACGCCATCGCTACGTCTTATTTTCGGGGATTCGACACGCCATCGCTACGTCTTATTTTCGGGGATTCGACACGCCATCTCTACGTCTTATTTTCGGGGATTCGACACGCCATCGCTACGTCTTATTTTCGGGGGGATGTCTTATATTTCGATCTTGCGTCGAAATCCCTCTACGGCTTATTTTAGGAGTACGTCTTATTTTCGGGGAAACACGGTAATAAAAACTGTTCTTTCTGCCTGCAAACTGTAGATTGTCCAAAAGTGTCCCTTTATGTCAAAAATGGTTTTAGAGCAGTTAGAAAACAGCGATAATAAATTATAATCACTTGCAGAATTGTGCGATAGCGATTTGTGGGGAAATTTGTCATAAAAAAATGTAAGTGAGTTATTCCTAAGAATTACAGGCCTACAGTATAAAACGCCAAATTTCCTTGCAAATATTGGTACCGCTTTCAGCACTTTTTTTCTGAAATAATCATACCGCCAGGGAGGTTAAGTTAGTGAGAGACACACGATTCTGAAACAATGGATGTTTTTTTCAGGTTACTGTACACTGCAATATCTTATCATTCTTCCTTACATGTGCTCTAAGATGGCTACTATACCCCTTGACCCTTGTCATCACTGCTGGGTGGAGCGAGCGTTAGGCCCCGTACTCACGACCAAACATGTCTGCTGAAACTGGTCCGCAGACCAGTTTCAGCAGACATGTTTGGCCGTGTGTTGGCCCGAGCGGACCATTTTCGGGCGGATCGCACAGGTTTCCAGCGGACAACTGTTTCCTGGACTTGCTTTAAAACAGTCCTGGAAACCTGTCCGCCCGGACATGTACGGTCGTCTGTACAGACCTACCGTACATGTCCTGCCGCCCGCCATCCCTCGCATGCGTCGAATGACTTCGACGCATGCGTGGAAGCGTTTTAAAGGCGGGCCGCCCACGTCGCCGCGTCATTGTCGCAGCGACACCGCGGACACGCCCCGCGTATTGTTTACGCGCGGACTTCTGTTCGATGGTGTGTATAGCCATCGAACAGAAGTCCCCGGCCAGACATGTCCGATGGAAACGGTCTGCAGATTGTTTTCATCGGACATGTCCTGCCGTGAGTACAAGGCCTCAAAGTTACAGTACATGTGGAACCCTTCAGATATAACATATTTCACAGCAGGGCCCATTCCTGCACCCAACAAGAGTAACTGTGAGGGCTTATAGTGTTGCAGCACCACCACCACCACCACCCAAGCCCCAATTGTCCTGCCTCTGTTTAATAGGGGCATGTAATTACAATTCTTCATATAGTATTTCACATCAGGGCCCATTTCTGCACCCAACAAGAGTAACTGTGAGGGCTTACAGTGTTCTGGTACTGCCAACACCTAAGGCCCAATTTTCTGCAGAGTATATAGGGCAGGCCGTATAGTATATATACTGCTGTTCAGAGCATATAGTGCTGTCACGTACCTGGACGGAGTCTGAAGTGACAAGGTCAGCCTCCCTTGAATCTACGGCCATGGTCCCACTGAGAGTTGAGACAGGAGAAACCAAGGGACCGGAGGAACACGAGTGCCTGCAGATGAAGCTCTGAAAGCCTGAAGCAGATGATGCGATTCTTGGAAGGCAGCAAGTCACAGCAGGTCGCAGGCACGGAGTTGCAGATACTCGGGAAGCAGAGTAGAGCCAAACAGGAGACAGGAGCGTAGTCACACAGATAGCCGGGTTCAGTAACAGACAGGCAAGGTGCAAAGTCATCAGGCAGGAGCAAGGTCAAAGTAAGGAGCCGAGTTCAGGAACCGATAATCAGAAGTGTAGCGAAATCCAGCAGCAGGGTCAGGGAAAATCAAGGTTCAGTAACAGGTGACAGGCAGGTAAACACAGGATACGGGTACAGGAACAGCTGAGATCAGACAGCACTAGGCTGGGGTCAGTGTGCCCCTTAAATAGGCCGCCTGGCGCCAAGGGAACGCGTGGACGCGCTTCAGCGGACCTGCACGCTCCTCCGCGCATGCGCATTGCGCCTTTAAGGTCCGCTGAGTTCCTTGTGCGCATGTGTGTGCGCGAGTGCACCCGGCGCACACTGACAGTTCTCTTACAGATGCCTGGGGGACCCCAACGCCATTTAAAAAAATTGGGGTGCAGGGTTCCCCTTAATATCCATATAAGACCTGAAGGGCTTGGGATGGATTTTGGGGGGGTGACATGCACGCCATTCTTTTGGCGGTATTTTTATCTATATTTTGCCGGGATCCGACAATACATACTGCCGCGAGCAGTTTTAAATGACTTTTTTCCTTTCGAAATTTAATTTTGCTGTGGTACTGTTATAAACATGGGAAAGATGTGCTTATTTACAGGCATACTGAGGATACCCCCCAGGCACGATATTTAAAGGAATATTTAGTTTTTATTGTTTCACTTTAAGAATTATTAAAATCACTGCTCCCGAAAAAAAATGAATTTTCTTGCATTGATACATGTCCTCTGGGGCAGGACTCGGGTCCCCAAACACTTTTTATGGCAATAACTTGCATATAAGCCTTTACAATGAGCACTTTTGATTTTTCACATTTGTGTCCCCTAGACTTTAATGGTGTTCTCGTGTTCGAACAAATTTCTTGCCTGTTCGCAAGTTCTGCTGCGAACTGAACCGGGGAGTGTTCGGCTCATCCCTACAGACGAATGCCTTGAACCTAGAAATGGAGTTTCCCAGCAGCCTCCTTTGATCATTTTTAAGAAGGCTAAGCGCAGGGGTACACAAAGGGCAACTAACACTAGTGTATGGGAAAGTAGAGTGCTATTACTTTATTTCTTGTGTCTTTGCTGACTGATTTCCTTTAGTGTCTGGATACACTCACCTGAACGTGAGAGGGGTCCCATCTACCCACAGCCAACGACTGCTGTCCTGGGTGTCCCGCCGCAGTCCTATCCAGTAAAATACTCCTTCCAGAAAGGGCCGCAGAGAATCCTAGATAAGGGACGAAAAAACAATTAGCAGAAATATAACACTGGATGAAATATTGTCACAGTGGTACATTGGTCGGTTAAAGTAAAAGGATCACACAAGTTCTAACCCCCCCAAAAAATAGTTTTACATATACAGTAGAGTGTTGCTCGAGCAGTTTGGACCAATCGGTGAACAGCTAAATTTGCGGGGCGCTTAGCGGAATGTTTGCCCACTGAGCGCCCCACAATGCACTATGCTCTGCACAATGCATTCTAAGTCCTGATTGGCTGAATGCACCTGACTGCTGGTCAGGTGAAATCAGGGCACAGTGAATAGCTGGTTGTTAAAGCGGGGGTTCACCCTTAGAGGGCACTTTTCCCCCTTAGATGGATGCTCGTTTTTACTAGGGGAATCGGCTATTTATTTTAAAATATGAGCAGTACTTACCCGTTTACGAAATGCATCCTCTCCGTCGCTTCCGGGTATGGGCTTCGGGAATGGGCGTTCCTTCTTGATTGACAGTCTTCCGAGAGGCTTCCGACGGTCGCATCCATCGCGTCACGATTTTCTGAAAGAAGCCGAACGTCGGTGCGCAGGCGCAGTATAGAGCCGCACCGACGTTCGGCTTCTTTCGGCTACTAGTGACGCGATGGATGCGACCGTTGGAAGCCTCTCGGAAGGCTGTCAATCAAGAAGGAACGCCCGCTCCCGAAGACCCATACCCGGAAGCGACGGAAGAAGATGCAGCTCGAAAACGGGTAAGTACGGATCATATTTTAATACAAATAGCCGATTCCCCTAGACCGAACGAGCAGGAAGCTAAGGGGAGAAATTTTTTTTTTTTATAAATGGGTGAACTCCCGCTTTAAGGAGCGGGCTGGGAAGCTGGCCATCACATCCTTAAGGTGATACTAAAGTCTCTTTGTATTTGTTAAAAATAATAAACATGTTATATTTACTTGCTCTGTGATCCTCCTCTTCTTGGGTCACTCTTCGGTGTTCCTGCCCCTCCCCCTCCTGTTGAGTGCCCCTACAGCAAGCAGCTTGCTATGGGGCCACCTGACCCGAACCACAGCTTCCTGTGTCCATTCAGACATGGAGGTGTGGCCTGGCCCTGCCCCCTTTCTTCTCATTGGCTGACTGACTTTGGCAGCAGCAGGAGCCAATGGCACCACAATGCTGTCTCAGCCAATGAGGAGGGGAGTCCCAGGCAACCAAGACACTGCTACAACATCAATGCATCTAGATGGGGCTCAGGTAAGTATTAGGGGAGCTGCTGCACACAGAAGGATTTTTATCTTAATGCACAGAATGCACCTTCTGACTTTACAACTCCTTTAACAACGGACGACCCATCAGTTGTCAGCAGGCTTCCCCAATGAAAGCTGAATGAAAAAAAACATTGCCGGCAATAGAAAAATGTGAATAAAGGCGAGAGGTTCCCCCTCAATCAATACCAGGCCCTTTGGGTCTGATATGATTTTTCAGAGAACCCCACGCCAATATAAAAGAAAGAAAACGGAGTGGGCCCCCCTAAAATTCATACAAGACCCTTATTTAAAGGGTCACTAAAGGAAAAAAATGTTTTTGCTGAAATTACTATTTATTGGGTATAGAGACATAAAAGTTAACCGATTCCTTTTAAAAATTATTAAAAATTGAATTTAATCTATCATATAATGTGCCTCTAGTTTCACTTTCGGTTTTAAAGGTACATACATGAAGTTCCGGGTGAGAGGTGAGTCGGGAAGACTCACAGAACAAAAAACAAACAAATCCAGGGCAGTGTTTTGTTTTTAAAATGAATCTGATTGGTTCTGAGGAGTTTTAGACACACAGTAATGACAGCTTAGACCACCGTGAAAATCTCCCAGTACCATGGTAATAAGGAAACAGGCAACCAGGAAGTGTGGAGATCACAGCAGAATTACAGCTACTTCAAAGCAAAAACGAACAATGAGGACATGAAACCAGTACTGCAGTAAGGTAAAGAAAGCTATTTAGCTAAAAAAAAAAATCCTTTAGTGACCCTTTAAAGGGGTTGTAAAGGAAAAAAAAATTCCCCCTAAATATCTTCCTTTACCTCAGTGCCGTCCTCCTTCACTTACCTCATCCTTCCATTTTGCTTTTAAATTTCCTTATTTCTTCTGAGAAATCCTCACTTCCTGCTCTTCTGTCTGTAACTCCACACAGTAATGTGAGGCTTTCTCCCTGGTGTGGAGAAAGCCTCCCGCGGGGGCGAGCAGGAGTGTCAGGACACTCTCTACTTTGCAGATAGAGAAAGGAGCTGTGTGTTAGTGGGTGTCCTGACACTCCTGCTCGCCCCCACCCCCCTCAAGAGGCTTTTTGCACACCGGGAAGAAAGCCTCCCATTACTGTGTGGAGTTACAGACAGAAGAACAGGAAGTGAGGATTTCTCAGAAGAAATAAGGACATTTAAAAGCAAAATGGAAGGATGAGGTAAGTGAAGGAGGACGGCACTAAGGGAAAGGAAGCTATTTAGGGAAAAAAAAAAAATTCCTTTACAACCCCTTTAAGCATGCAGCCTGGCAGACCCGGAAGGAAGAGCACCCGCCACCATACCAGACCACTTCCCCTCAACATGGGGGGGTGCTTTGGGGTGAGGGGGGTTCTGCCGGACAATCCTGGGCGGTGGTTCTGGGGGTCTGAGGGTGGGGGACTTATCAGAATCTGAAAGCCCTCTTTAACATATGGGCCCCTAGATTCACCCTATGTGAATGAGTATGGGGTATATTGTACACCTACTTCATCACCAAAAAAAAGTGTCAAATAGAAATAAAACCACACAATTCTTGACAATTCCTTTATTAACCACTTCATTACTGGGCACTTAAACCCCCATCCCACCCAGACCAATTTTCAGCTTTCAGCGCTGACGCATTTTGAATGACAATTGCGCGGTCATACAACACTGTACCCAAATTATATTTTTATCATTTTTTTCCCACAAATAGAGATTTCTTTTGGTGGTATTTGATCACCTCTGCGGTTTTTATTTTTTGCGCTATAAACAAAAAAAGACAGAAAATTTTGAAAAAAAAACACAATTTTTAACTTTTTGTTATAATAATATCCCAATTTTTTTTTTTTATTATTATTTTTCTCAGTTTAGGCCGATACGTAATAAGCGTTTATTGATTGGTTTGCGCAAAAGTTATAGCGCCTACAAAATAGGGGATAGATTTATGATTTATTTTTAATTTTTTACTAGTAATGGCGGCGATCTGCGATTTTTTTTTTTGTCAGGCCTGCGATATTGCGGCGGACATATCGGACACTTTTGACACTATTTTGAGACCATTCACATTTACACAGCGAACAGTGCGATAAAAATGCATTGATTACTGTATACATGTGACTGGCAGTGAAGGGGTTAACTCTAGGGGGCGAGGAAGGGATTAAATGTGTTCCCTAGGAGTGATTCTAACTGTGTGTGGAGGGGGACTGACTGGGGGAGGTGACCGATGCTGTGTCCCTATGTACAAGGGACACAGCATCGGTCTCCTCTCTCCCTGACAGGACGTGGAGCTCTGTATTTACACACAGAGCTCCACGTCCCTGCTGTCACTGCCAATCGTGGGTACCCGGCGCACATCGCGGCTGCCAGGCACGCGCATTGGCTTCTCATCGCGGCGCGCGCGGGGAATGCAAATAGAAGGACATCCAGGGACATCCACCCGGCACTTGAGAGCCGCGCTGTGGACGTCTTTTGTCTACAGCGCGGGTCTCAAGTGGTTAAAAATAAAACACAATGTCCCTCAATGTAGATCCATCGTCAATCACGACACCCATCGCCACTGGTGACACAAAAAAAAAGAAGCTCTATCCGTGATGAAGCCTAACTGCTGATGCCTGCTCTGCCATTGGCTGACAGTTGATCACTTTATAAAGGGCCACTTTGATTGGCTCTTTAACCCAATCTGTGATCAGCCAAGTCCATGGATGTCCTCCCGTGATCGCGCTGCCCGCAAGCCCCCTGCAGTGTGGCGGGCGGTTAAATAGGTAAGGGGCAGGGCCACCTGGCGAGGTCACCTGGTGGCACCGCCCCATGTGACGTCACCGACCCAGCCTGTACTGACTGTTGATGTCACCAGGTGGCTCCATTCGTTATCTATTTAGGAACTGTCAGATGGCGGAGCAGGCAGGTGGCGAGTAGTCTTTGTCATGGGAGGAGCTTTTTCTTTTATCATGCTTGACGATGGATCTACACCGGGGAACATTGTTTTTTTTATTTTTAATTAAAGGAATTGTCAAAAATTGTGTGTGTGCTTTTATTTATTTTTGACATTTTTTTTGTGAATGGGTAAGGGTAGATTCCGATAAGCCTCTTACCCGTGGACCCCCACATCCACAACCCAGGGTTGTTGGGAAGAGGACCCCCCTTGCCCCAAAGAACTCCCCCCTGGTTGAGGGCTTGTGGCCTGGTATGGTTCAGGAAGTTGCATGCTCAGATAAGGGTCTGGTATGGATTTGGGGGGAGGGGGTTTGTATTGTCAGCAATGCTATTGTATTTCTGGAAATGTAAATGTCATTTTTTATATACTGTATATATGCCAGTTTTGCTGCACCAGGTTCTATACACGGTACAGATGTGCCACGTGCAGACTAAGAGGATGCAAAATTGAAAGTATTTTCTTAATTTTTATTGTATCACTTCAAGCATCATTAAAATTAATGCTCCTTTAAGAACTACCTTTTAAAAAAAATATATTTGCATTAAAACATGTATCCCAGAAAAAGTATCCGGGCCCCCATACCGTTTTTTGGTCAATAACTTGCATATAAGCCTTCACAATGGGGACTTTTGGTTTTTCATGTTTGGGTGCCATAGAGTTCGAGGCTCAGGTCCGAACTTTTTACATGTAGCAATAACTATAATATTGTGTACTTACCCCATCATCCCTCATCCAGTGGCGGCTGGTGCTCAAAATTTTTTGGGGGGGGCGCAAACGAAAAAAAAAAAAAAAAACAATTGCAGCCTCACTGTGCCCATCAAATGCAGCCACTGTGCCATGCCTTAAAACGCAGCCACTGTGCCATGCCATCAAACGCAGCCACTGTGCCATGCCATCAAACGCAGCCACTGTGCCATGCCATCAAACGCAGCCACTGTGCCATGCCATCAAATGCCGCCACTGTGCCATGCCATTAAACGCAACCACTGTGCCATGCCATCAAATGCAGTCACTGTGCCATGCCATCAAACGCAGCCACTGTACCATCAATTGTCACCACTATGCCATGCCATCAAATGCATTCACTGTGCCATGCCATCAAACACAGCCACTTTGCCATCAATTGTCACCACTGTGCCATGCCATCAATTGTCACCACTTTGCCATCAATTGCCACCACTATGCCATGCCATCAATTGTCACCACACTTCCCCGCAGTTGTAGCCACTGTGCCCCACAATTGTTGCCACTGTGCCCAGTAAAATGCTGCCACTGTGACCTGTAAAATGCCCCCCCCCCCCCCGGCACTTACCTTTCTGGGGTCAGCCGTGCTTCTACCGTCCCTCGATGTCCCTCGTCCAGTCCCTCGTCCCGCCCTCGATGACGCTTCAGCCAATGAGGTTATCGATTACCAGAATCAGATTACCTGATTGGCTGAGACGCCTGTCAGTCTTATCCAAGGAACGCACCGCCGGTACGTCCCGAGGATAAGCATTCAGGAAGCTGACTACAGCCTCAGGGTTGTACTCGGAAAACCTATCATAGCCGCTGGCTCTGATAGGCACTTCCACACGAAGTGACACCACACTGACAAGGGTGACAATAGTGCACACGTGCGGACGTGTGTTGCAGCAGCTCCTGTCAGCTGTCCCAGAGCGGTCTCAGAGCCGAATCCCGGTGCTCCCCCTCCCCGCTTCGGCACTCCGTTACTCACCTCCCAGCCGCTCCATCCAGCACCCCGGGATCCAGCCCCCCTCCCGGGACCACCTGGCCCGCCGACCAGCTCCCCTCAGCTGAGTCCGGCGTTTTTTTTTTTTTTTCACCCGTCGCGGAGCCCCCCCCCCCGGACCACCGAGGCGACATTCGCCGCACACAGTCCGCGGGACCCCGCCAAACCCCCCCCCCCCCGCTCCACTCACCAGTTCATCCGCCGCCGCCTGCCGCCTGTGGTCTCCCAGGTGTCCTCGGGCACTTCCCCTAAGCGGGCTGAGCAGCAGGAAAGAGTGCGGCTGCGGCCCAGCCCCAGTCATTGGCTTTGCTTCCCCTGTTTCCTCCTCCCCTGCATCGCTTCCAGCCAGACAGGCCCACGAAGTGCATCTCGGCCAGGAGAACCAGGACAGACCGTGGCTCGGGCCTAGCTGTGGTTCCGGCGGCCATCTTGGTACACCCAGCTGAGGCAAAAGGACTCCTCACCACCCACCCTAAGCCGACCTGCCTGGGAACGCTCAGGCCACACAGACACTGATCAACACCCAGGGGACCACAGACAAGAGACATCTGGACAGTAGCATAATCACATCCCGGTAAGTAAGGGCCATTTCGGCCCCCCCCTCCTTTTCTCCCACCCAATTCTGCACGTTCTTTTCCTAGCTCACCCTACACCTCCCAGGTAAGTCTAACCGGGGTCCACACTAGCAGCTTGATCCAGGGTTTCCGATCGCCACTGGGGTCAGGAAGGAATTTTTTCCCTTGCTGCAGCAATTGGCCGCTAGGCTAGGGTTTTTCGCCTTCCTCTGGATCAACTGAGGGGGGCGGTTAGGCCGGGTCACCATCTTTTTTGCAGCATTTTTACCGATCCTCATCACTGTCACTGAGCGAATACCAACTGAACCTTCCGGGAACAGCACCGCCCCCCCCCCCCCCCCCCCCGAGGACCATCCCCATCATCATTGGATCAACAGGATTACAGTACCAGCATTTCGCCATCAATTTATCTCCCACCATGATCATCATCAAGTACGCAGCGGACACCCTCCGCAACTTAAGGAAGTTGGCCGCCACGCTTCCAGCCACCACTGAAAAAACACTACAGAAAGAACGACTACTAAGAAGCTACCATCAACCAAACCCAAAAAAGAGAAGCCACCGCAGCGACTTCAACACTTAGAATGCGCCCTGATCAACACAAGATCTGCAGTCAAACACAGAAAGGAAATCCACGACTTCATCGTCCAACACAATACAGACTGCCTCTTTATCACAGAAAGTTGGCTAACACCCGACTGTAACCCCATCTTAGCAGAATTGGTGCCCGAAAATTATCGCATCCTAACCGAACATAGAACAGGACAAAGAGGAGGAGGCCTTGCAGTGATCTACAAATCCCACCTCGCTCTCACCAAACCTACTCTACAGAACTCTCTGCCCTTTATGGAAACTCTCACCCTGCAACTTCAAACTACACCAGAAGAAACCGTCCATATACTACTATGCTACAGACCACCTGGACCAAAAACACATCTCCTCACACCCTTCTCCGAATTCCTCTCGACGCACACTCTGAAAACCAAAACCTGTTGCTACTTGGGGATTTCAACCTCTGGGCTAACTCAACTCAGGATCCCATTGCCACCGCCTGCATCGACCAACTGGAAGAACGGGGTCTGCAGCAACTGATAAAGACTTCAACACATACATCAGGTCACACTTTGGATCTCATCTTCATACAAAAACGTGAATGTCAACACCATGGACAATAGACCTTTACCATGGATGGACCACCACGCCATCAAATTCATATTAACCACCGATACCGTCCTTCAAAAACCCAAACTCCCAACAACTATACACTGGGCAAGATCACAGACGAAATTACACTCTGAGCTCTTCAAAATCACACTAGCAACTAAAATAGACGTACCAAATCTGAACCACTCAACGGAGCAAACTCTCAACGCTTTAAACAAAGCACTACTACAAACAGCAGATACAGTCGCTCCAAAAACACAGAGCTCTCAACCGAAAAAATAACTCAGGCTGGTTTAATGACTTTCTCACTCTACTGAAACAGGAACGCAGAAGAGCTGAAGGAGCCTGGAGGAGGAACCCATCAAAAGAAAACCTCACAAAGTACAAAACCCTCACCAAAAATTACCACAAAGCGATCTTTAAAGCCAAAAAAGACCATTTCGCAAACACCATCTCCAAAGCCAGAAACCATCCACGGGAACTTTTTAAACTAGTCTCTAAGGCTATGAACCCCTCCTGTTTGGAGCCCCCTGCAAGTGAGACACAAGAATTCTGCAATGAACTATCAGACTTTTTTATCGACAAAATTGAAAAGATTCGGGCAACAGTTCAACAGAAAAAAAACATAAACCCCACTCAGATACAGCAAGAAGAAGAAATCAACAAAACTTCGATGAACTTCAAGCTGATCCCAATTACCATCGACACCACAAAAAACATCATCAGAAGCCTCCGAGACAACACATCCCCAAACGACATCATCCCGACAAAACTCTTGAAAGAATGCACGGACATCTTGGCACCCATCATAACGCACATCATAAACCAATCATTCAGGGAAGGGATGGTTCCGGACAACCTCAAACAAGGCATAATAAAACCTCTCTTAAAGAAGCCCAACCTCGATCCGAAAGACCCTAACCAGCGCAGACCGGTAACAAGCCTGAACACGATCTCCAAGATCATGGAGAAAGCAGTAGTGCAACAACTCCAGCCCCACCTGGACGACCACAAACTCCTAGATCCTCTACAATCAGGTTTTCGCCCAGGCCACGGCACAGAAACGGCTCTTCTCAAGATATGGGATGACGCCCTTGAAGCAGCAGATGACGGAGAATCCTGTCTCCTAGTGCTGCTGGACCTTAGCGCAGCCTTCGACACAGTAGATCACAACTTATTGCTCACGCGACTCAAAGAAGTAGCAGGAGTCTCTGACGCAGCCCTACCGTGGTTCGCATCTTTCCTGGAAAATCGCACTCAGACCGTGAAACTTGGAGATTTCACATCAGAAACACGGACCATCACATGCGGAGTCCCGCAAGGATCACCCCTCTCACCTCTACTCTTCAACATCTACATCCGCCCGCTCCTCAAAATCATCAGCAAACAGGACCTGCGTTACCACTCCTATGCGGACGACACGCAGCTTTACCTTCGAATCACCAACAAAAAAGACCAATTTCTTGAACTTGGAAAGTGCCTCACACTGATCGACAATTGGATGACCGAAAGCTCCCTCAAACTTAACGGATCGAAAACAGAACTACACATCCTTCACGCAAATAAGAAATCCATTGCTAGGACCACATGGACACCACCCACCATCCTCGGACAAACCATCGCACCAAGCAAAAAAATCAAAAGTCTCGGAGTCATCTTCGACTCAGACATGACGATGGATGCACAAATAGGATCAGTCGTCAGCAGCTCTCATCATCTGCTCCGCATGCTACGTAGACTCATACCCTTTATCCCGAAAGAAGACACGGCAGTAGTTGTCGGAACAATCATCAACTCACGACTCGACTACGCAAACTCCCTCTACTTAGGACTACCAAAATACCAGATGGCGCGTCTACAAGTCGTCCAGAACACGGCAGCCAGACTGGTAACAGGTAAAAAGCCGTGGGAATCAGTCTCCCCAGTCTTGAGGTCCTCCACTGGCTGTCCGTACAGGACCGGGTGACATTCAAGACGCTCTGCCTCACCCACAAATGTACACAGGGAAAAGCTCCTCAATACTTATGCGAGAAAATAAAACCGTACGTCACCAAGCGCATGCTCCGGTCTACCAACCAAAACCTTCTCCAAATTCCTAAATCCCGCTACAAATCGAAAGGAGAACGAAGATTCTCGGTCCAAGGACCACGGCTCTGGAATGCTCTACCCACGACCATCCGCTTGGAAGAAAACCATCGGGCATTCAGGAAAAAGCTAAAGACACACCTCTTCTGAAAGATCTGTACTACTCTGGATGTCAAGCGCCTTGAGGCGATTAAGTTCGCATTTGCTGCGCTATACAAGCTACTCACTCACTCACTCACTCACACAGCCAACCAGCTGCCATTATTCAGCTGGCTGGCGCTCAACATCCGGCCAGCTGAATAGTGGGCGGCAGCAGCGAAAATATATAGATTCATACAATGCAAGATTCTATATATTTTAGTGGCTGTGCGAGAGTCAGAGGGGGCGGCGCTCCGGTGCCCTCTATGGACGAACCGCTCCTGCCCTCATCTATAGTTATATCCCTCTAGTGCTGGGCGCCTGTGACTGTCATCATATCTGTGAGCCCAATCAAATGGATTGTGGGACTAGTAGTCTTTCCTGGCTGGTGATTCCATTACATAACCATACACCGGGACTACATCTTCCAGGGATCCTTGCTACCATTCGATGAGGCTCCTGGCAAGAGACTATAAAGGAGACAGGAGACCCCGCCTCATGCCCTCTTCTTCCTGGGCCTTGCGTGATGCACACCTCTCCAGGGACAGAGGTTGCAGCCTACCACGCAGTGTTTAAGTGATTCCAGCCCGGAATTGGAGGGCTAACTCTGCTTGTGTTCATCAGACATCTACAAGGCACCAACTCTGCAGCTCTACACCACATTCGTCCACGCTCTGAACCTGTGGGTCATCGCTGGTGGCTTCATTGATGGAGGTCTCTCTTCTTGGGTCGCTGTCTGCAAGGCATCTATTTTGGTCCAGTCGATGGTGAGAGGGCAATTGCCCATCCTGAACAAACTTTCCTTGGTTACTTTATTGGAACACTGTGTACAGACACCTTTAACTTGGGAACACATTACTGCACTTCTATCTGAACACTGTACACATAGACACCTTTACCTACAACCATTTCAAGGAGTACCATTAGCCTATTTAAGCCATTCAGCCTTCTAACACATCACTGTGCCTTATTGGATATAATCTAATGAGCTCCAACTGCCAGTGAAGACTATCAGGCCTGCACCTTGGATATTGCTATGGTTACAATTTAAAGGGCCCTACACCATCCTTATCCTGTCTGATCTCTCATTGGGATCTAAAGGTTATATAGACCATCCTGGGGTTCCCCTTTTGAGTGTGACTAACTGCATTGAACATTTAACCCTTTATTTTCCTACAGGTCATACTTCAGGTGGTATCTTGTTGTACAAGTATGTGTATTGTATGCTTATATTGTTAAACTGTTTTCAGCTGTTCTTTGGGGGAATTATTCTACCAAGTCTGGGCTGTTATTCAGAACTCGATTGATCTATT
>NW_024404574.1:0-78230 GCF_905171775.1 Rana temporaria | reverse complement strand
AGAGACAGGTGAGCAGGGAATAGTGGGGGGGCACAGAGACAGGTGAGCAGGGAATAGCAGGGGGGGGCACAGAGACAGGTGAGCAGGGAATAGCGGGGGGGCACAGAGACAGGTGAGCAGGGAATAGCAGGGGGGGGCACAGAGACAGGTGAGCAGGGAATAGCGGGGGGGCACAGAGACAGGTGAGCAGGGAATAGCAGGGGGGCACAGAGACAGGTGAGCAGGGAATAGCGGGGGGGCACAGAGACAGGTGAGCAGGGAATAGCAGGGGGGGGGGGGGCACAGAGACAGGTGAGCAGGGAATAGTGGGGGGGCACAGAGACAGGTGAGCAGGGAATAGTGGGGGGACACAGAGACAGGTGAGCAGGGAATAGTGGGGGGACACAGAGACAGGTGAGCAGGGAATAGCGGGGGGGCACAGAGACAGGTGAGCAGGGAATAGCAGGGGGGGGGGCACAGAGACAGGTGAGCAGGGAATAGTGGGGGGGCACAGAGACAGGTGAGCAGGGAATAGTGGGGGGGCACAGAGACAGGTGAGCAGGAAATAGCAGGGGGGGGGCACAGAGACAGGTGAGCAGGGAATAGCAGGGGGGCACAGAGACAGGTGAGCAGGGAATAGCAGGGGGGCACAGAGACAGGTGAGCAGGGAATAGTGGGGGACACAGAGACAGGTGAGCAGGGAATAGTGGGGGACACAGAGACAGGTGAGCAGGGAATAGTGGGGGGGCACAGAGACAGGTGAGCAGGGAATAGTGGGGGGGGGCACAGAGACAGGTGAGCAGGGAATAGCAGGGGGGGGGCACAGAGACAGGTGAGCAGGGAATAGTGGGGGGGCACAGAGACAGGTGAGCAGGGAATAGTGGGGGGGCACAGAGACAGGTGAGCAGGAAATAGCAGGGGGGGGCACAGAGACAGGTGAGCAGGGAATAGCAGGGGGGCACAGAGACAGGTGAGCAGGGAATAGTGGGGGGCACAGAGACAGGTGAGCAGGGAATAGCAGGGGGGCACAGAGACAGGTGAGCAGGGAATAGCAGGGGGGCACAGAGACAGGTGAGCAGGGAATAGTGGGGGACACAGAGACAGGTGAGCAGGGAATAGTGGGGGACACAGAGACAGGTGAGCAGGGAATAGTGGGGGGGCACAGAGACAGGTGAGCAGGGAATAGTGGGGGGGCACAGAGACAGGTGAGCAGGGAATAGTGGGGGACACAGAGACAGGTGAGCAGGGAATAGTGGGGGACACAGAGACAGGTGAGCAGGGAATAGTGGGGGGGCACAGAGACAGGTGAGCAGGGAATAGTGGGGGGGCACAGAGACAGGTGAGCAGGGAATAGCAGGGGGGGCACAGAGACAGGTGAGCAGGGACTAGTGGGGGGGCACAGAGACAGGTGAGCAGGGAATAGAGCTTTGCGGGTGCTTACCTGGTGAGAGCCCTCATTGTTCCTCCAGGATGATCAGTACAGAATGGGAGGGACACTGGGGGGGTCTCTGAATATACAGGTCAGTCTCCGCCCTTCCTGAAACTCAGCCAGCCAATAACAGGGCACCCAAAATTGTCAGAATGCACCTGCACAGCCCCGCCCCCTACCTGCACCTTAACCCTGCGATTGCCATATCCCAGCTGGTGACCGTTCTATTCTCTTCCTGTGTATCTGTATTGGGTGGGTAATGGATTCTACCTCCAGAGCAATCACTGTGCATCCAATCCCAGGAAGACCCCACCTCTTCACCAACCAATCGGGGAGCCCCCTGAGATTCTCACCATCAACCCAAAAATCATGTTCTGTATACAATAGAGCCGTACCCATCAATGGCACATCAGTAATAGGAATGCCCATAGTATGCCCAGAGCCGTACCCATCAATGTCACATGAGTAATAGGAATGCCCATAGTATGCCCAGAGCCGTACCCATCAATGTCACCCAATGACTGTACCCAATATAGACCCACCAGTAATAGGATTGGGCAGTAGTTTGCCCGGGGAGTAGGGCCGCTGTACCCATTATAGACTTACCAGAAATTGGATTGGGCAGTAGTTTGCTCAGGGGGTAGGGCTGTACCCATTGTAGACTTACCAGTAATAGGATTGGGCAGTAGTTTGCCCAGGGAGTAGGGCTGTACCCATTATAGACCCACCAGTAATAGGATTGGGCAGTAGTTTGCCCAGGGAGTAGGGCTGTACCCAATATAGACTTACCAGTAATAGGATTGGGCAGTAGTTTGCCCAGGGAGTAGGGCTGTACCCAATATAGACCCACCAGTAATAGGATTGGGCAGTAGTTTGCCCGGGGAGTAGGGCTGTACCCAATATAGACTTACCAGTAATAGGATTGGGCAGTAGTTTGCCCAGGGAGTAGGGCTTTACCCAATATAGACCCACCAGTAATAGGATTGGGCAGTAGTTTGCCCGGGGAGTAGGGCTGTACCCAATATAGACTTACCAGTAATAGGATTGGGCAGTAGTTTGCCCAGGGAGTAGGGCTGTACCCAATATAGACTTACCAGTAATAGGATTGGGCAGTAGTTTGCCCAGGGGGTAGGGCTGTACCCAATATAGACCCACCAGTAATAGGATTGGGCAGTAGTTTGCCCAGGGAGTAGGGCTGTACCCAATATAGACTTACCAGTAATAGGATTGGGCAGTAGTTTGCCGAGGGAGTAGGGCTGTACCCAATATAGACCCACCAGTAATAGGATTGGGCAGTAGCTTGCCCGGGGAGTAGGGCTGTACCCAATATAGACCCACCAGTAATAGGATTGGGCAGTAGTTTGCCCAGGGGGTAGGGCTGTACCCAATATAGACCCACCAGTAATAGGATTGGGCAGTAGTTTGCCTGGGGAGTAAGGCTGTACCCAATATAGACCCACCAGTAATAGTATTGGGCAGTAGTTTGCCCGGGGAGTAGGGCTGTACCCAATATAGACCCACCAGTAATGGGATTGGGCAGTAGTTTGCCCAGGGAGTAGGGCTGTACCCAATATAGACCCACCAGTAATAGGATTGGGCAGTAGTTTGCCCAGGGAGTAGGGCTGTACCCAATATAGACCCACCAGTAATAGGATTGGGCAGTAGTTTGCCCGGGCAGTAGGGTTGTACCCAATATAGACCCACCAGTAATAGGATTGGGCAGTAGTTTGCCCAGGGGGTAGGGCTGTGCCCAATAAAGACCCGTCAGTAATGGGAATTCGGGGTGGTATCCCCCCAGTAATGGTAATACCTGTACACGGTGCACCCCGGATGTGTGGTCTCATGGCCCACCCAGACATTATAGCAGATCATAGAACGCTCCTTCCGATCTTTTCACCTGAATACTGTCTGGCCTTAGAGGGGCGCTATTCTTATATGACATAAATAGCGGGGGGCCCTACGGGGGGGTACCACACCAATGTATATCTGGATGTATGGAATACGGTGACACCATGCTAACCTCTTGTACAACGTTCCTCCTCCACACACCATTGTATGTAACACGCGTGTATGGTCTGTGGATGGGGAAAATTCCCGTATTGTCCTGTCTCTGGTGAGGGGAGATTTGGGGTCCCCTCCCTCCCCTTGTAGTGGACGGGGTAATTACAGACCTGTTCTTAGTAATGACAGGTAAGAGGGGTCCCCAATTATACATTCCAGACATTCCCTCCTAGGACAAGAGCTGCTTCTGTGCCCGGCTATGAAAGGCCCATTGTGTGTGTGTGAGCACCTGCTCCGGACTACACAATAGCCGTGTGATATACAATGGACTATACAACACGACAACCCACCCACCGAGCCCCCCACCCCAAACTACACAATCACTGGGGGGGGGGGGGGGCACCACTTCTAGGTCCGCAAGGCCATTACTGGGTCTAGATGGACCGTGATGGGTTTGGGGAGACAATTCTCAGTCTAGGGGGGCATTGCTGGATCTGGGGGAACATTGCTTGGTTTGGGGAGACAATACGCAGTCTAGGGGGGGCACTGCTGGATCTGGGGGAACACTGCTTGGTTTGGGGAGACAATACGCAGTCTAGGGGGGGCATTGCTGGATCTGGGGGAACACTGCTTGGTTTGGGGAGACAATTCTCAGTCTAGGGGGGCATTGCTGGATCTGGGGGAACATTGCTTGGTTTGGGGAGACAATTCTCAGTCTAGGGGGGCATTGCTGGATCTGAGGGAACACTGCTTGGTTTGGGGAGACAATTCTCAGTCTAGGGGGGGCATTGCTGGATCTGGGGGAACACTGCGCTTGGTTTGGGGAGACAATTCTCAGTCTAGGGGGGGCATTGCTGGATCTGGGGGAACATTGCTTGGTTTGGGGAGACAATTCTCAGTCTAGGGGGGCATTGCTGGATCTGGGGGAACACTGCGCTTGGTTTGGGGAGACAATTCTCAGTCTAGGGGGGGCATTGCTGGATCTGGGGGAACATTGCTTGGTTTGGGGAGACAATTCTCAGTCTAGGGGGGGCATTGCTGGATCTGGGGGAACACTGCTTGGTTTGGGGAGACAATTCTCAGTCTAGGGGGGCATTGCTGGATCTGGGGGAACACTGCTTGGTTTGGGGAGACAATTCTCAGTCTAGGGGGGCATTGCTGGATCTGGGGGAACATTGATTGGTTTGGGGAGACAATTCTCAGTCTAGGGGGGCATTGCTGGATCTGGGGGAACATTGCTTGGTTTGGGGAGACAATTCTCAGTCTAGGGGGGGCATTGTTGGATCTGGGGGAACACTGCTTGGTTTGGGGAGACAATTCTCAGTCTAGGGGGGCATTGCTGGATCTGGGGGAACACTGCTTGGTTTGGGGAGACAATTCTCAGTCTAGGGGGGCATTGCTGGATCTGGAGGAACATTGATTGGTTTGGGGAGACAATTCTCAGTCTAGGGGGGCATTGCTGGATCTGGGGGAACATTGCTTGGTTTGGGGAGACAATTCTCAGTCTAGGGGGGGCATTTCTTGGTTTGGGGAGACAATTCTCCGTCTAGGGGGGGGGATTGCTTGGTTTGGGGAGACAATTCTCAGTCTAGGGGGGGGCATTTCTTGGTTTGGGGAGACAATTCTCCGTCTAGGGGGGCATTGCTGGATCTGAGGGAACATTTCTTGGTTTGGGGAGACAATTCTCAGTCTAGGGGGGCATTTCTTGGTTTGGGGAGACAATTCTCAGTCTAGGGGGGGCATTTCTTGGTTTGGGGAGACAATTCTCAGTCTAGGGGGAGCACTGCTTGGTTTGGGGAGACAATTCTCAGTCTAGGGGGAGCATTGCTGGATCTGGGGGAATACTGCTTGGTTTGGGGAGACAATACGCAGTCTAGGGGGGGCATTGCTGGATCTGGGGGAACATTGCTTGGTTTGGGGAGACAATTCTCAGTCTAGGGGGGGCATTTCTTGGTTTGGGGAGACAATTCTCAGTCTAGGGGGAGCACTGCTTGGTTTGGGGAGACAATTCTCAGTCTAGGGGGGCATTGCTGGATCTGAGGGAACATTGCTTGGTTTGGGGAGACAATTCTCAGTCTAGAGGGGCATTTCTTGGTTTGGGGAGACAATTCTCAGTCTAGGGGGGGCATTGCTGGATCTGAGGGAACACACGGTCGTTTTTTGTGATGGGCAAAACGTTGTTTTATGTCTTAAAAAAAACGACAAAAAAAAAATTCGAACATGCTTGAATTTTTTATGTCGTTTTTCAAAACGTCGTTTTTTGTGTCATAAAAAATGACCGTGTGTGGGCAAAACAATGTTTTTAAACCCGCGCATGCTCAGAAGCAAGTTAGGACGCGAGTTTGAATGGAACAGAGTGCCGTCGTACGTGCTGAACGTAACCACGCTTTGCTAGAGCTTTTGGAAAAAACGATGGTGTGTATGCTCCGTCGTTTTTGAAAATAAAGTTTGAAAAACAACGTTTTTTTTCATCACAAAAAACGACCGTCTGTACGCAGCATTAGTCTAGGTGGACATTAATAAGTTGGGGAGACAATACGCAGTCTAGGGGGGCATTGCTGGATCTGGGGGAACATTGCTTGGTTTGGGGAGACAATACGCAGTCTAGGGGGGGCATTGCTGGATCTGGGGGAACATTGCTTGGTTTGGGGAGACAATTCTCAGTCTAGGGGGGCATTGCTGGATCTGGGGGAACATTGCTTGGTTTGGGGAGACAATACGCAGTCTAGAGGGGCATTGCTGGATCTGGGGGAACATTGCTTGGTTTGGGGAGACAATTCTCAGTCTAGGGGGGCATTGCTGGATCTGGGGGAACATTGCTTGGTTTGGGGAGACAATTCTCAGTCTAGGGGGGCATTGCTGGATCTGGGGGAACATTGCTTGGTTTGGGGAGACAATTCTCAGTCTAGGGGGGCATTGCTGGATCTGGGGGAACATTGCTTGGTTTGGGGAGACAATTCTCAGTCTAGGGGGGGCATTGCTGGATCTGGGGGAACATTGCTTGGTTTGGGGAGACAATTCTCAGTCTAGGGGGGCATTGCTGGATCTGGGGGAACATTGCTTGGTTTGAGGAGACAATTCTCAGTCTAGGGGGGGCATTGCTGGATCTGGGGGAACATTGCTTGGTTTGGGGAGACAATTCTCAGGCAAGTGGGGCATTGCTGGATCTGGGGGAACATTGCTTGGTTTGGGGAGACAATTCTCAGTCTAGGGGGGCATTGCTGGATCTGGGGGAACATTGCTTGGTTTGAGGAGACAATTCTCAGTCTAGGGGGGGCATTGCTGGATCTGGGGGAACATTGCTTGGTTTGGGGAGACAATACGCAGTCTAGGGGGGCATTGCTGGATCTGGGGGAACATTGCTTGGTTTGGGGAGACAATTCTCAGTCTAGGGGGGGCATTGCTGGATCTGATGGAACATTGCTTGGTTTGGGGAGACAATTCTCAGTCTAGGGGGGGCATTGCTGGATCTGGGGGAACACTGCTTGGTTTGGGGAGACAATACGCAGTCTAGGGGGGCATTGCTGGATCTGGGGGAACACTGCGTGGTTTGGGGAGACAATTCTCAGTCTAGGGGGGCATTGCTGGATCTGGGGGAACACTGCTTGGTTTGAGGAGACAATTCTCAGTCTAGGGGGGCACTGCTGGATCTGGGGGAACATTGCTTGGTTTGGGGAGACAATTCTCAGTCTAGGGGGGGCATTGCTGGATCTGGGGGAACATTGCTTGGTTTGAGGAGACAATTCTCAGTCTAGGGGGGCATTGCTGGATCTGGGGGAACATTGCTTGGTTTGGGGAGACAATACGCAGTCTAGAGGGGCATTGCTGGATCTGGGGGAACACTGCTTGGTTTGGGGAGACAATTCTCAGTCTAGGGGGGGCATTGCTGGATCTGATGGAACATTGCTTGGTTTGGGGAGACAATTCTCAGTCTAGAGGGGCATTGCTGGATCTGGGGGAACATTGCTTGGTTTGGGGAGACAATACGCAGTCTAGGGGGGGCATTGCTGGATCTGGGGGAACATTGCTTGGTTTGGGGAGACAATACGCAGTCTAGGGGGGCATTGCTGGATCTGGGGGAACACTGCTTGGTTTGGGGAGACAATACGCAGTCTAGGGGGGGCATTGCTGGATCTGGGGGAACACTGCTTGGTTTGAGGAGACAATTCTCAGTCTAGGGGGGGCATTGCTGGATCTGGGGGAACATTGCTTGGTTTGGGGAGACAATACGCAGTCTAGAGGGGCATTGCTGGATCTGGGGGAACATTGCTTGGTTTGGGGAGACAATTCTCAGTCTAGGGGGGGCATTGCTGGATCTGATGGAACATTGCTTGGTTTGGGGAGACAATTCTCAGTCTAGAGGGGCATTGCTGGATCTGGGGGAACATTGCTTGGTTTGGGGAGACAATACGCAGTCTAGGGGGGGCATTGCTGGATCTGGGGGAACATTGCTTGGTTTGGGGAGACAATACGCAGTCTAGGGGGGCATTGCTGGATCTGGGGGAACACTGCTTGGTTTGGGGAGACAATACGCAGTCTAGGGGGGGCATTGCTGGATCTGGGGGAACACTGCTTGGTTTGGGGAGACAATTCTCAGTCTAGGGGGGCATTGCTGGATCTGGGGGAACATTGCTAGGTTTGGGGAGACAATTCTCAGTCTAGGGGGGCATTGCTGGATCTGGGGGAACACTGCTTGGTTTGGGGAGACAATACGCAGTCTAGGGGGGGCATTGCTGGATCTGAGGGAACATTGCTTGGTTTGGGGAGACAATTCTCAGTCTAGGGGGGGCATTGCTGGATCTGGGGGAACATTGCTTGGTTTGGGGAGACAATACGCAGTCTAGGGGGGCATTGCTGGATCTGGGGGAACATTGCTTGGTTTGGGGAGACAATTCTCAGTCTAGGGGGGGCATTGCTGGATCTGGGGGAACACTGCTTGGTTTGAGGAGACAATTCTCAGTCTAGGGGGGGCATTGCTGGATCTGGGGGAACATTGCTTGGTTTGAGGAGACAATACGCAGTCTAGGGGGGCATTGCTGGATCTGGGGGAACACTGCTTGGTTTGGGGAGACAATACGCAGTCTAGGGGGGGCATTGCTGGATCTGGGGGAACATTGCTTGGTTTGGGGAGACAATACGCAGTCTAGGGGGGCATTGCTGGATCTGGGGGAACATTGCTTGGTTTGGGGAGACAATACGCAGTCTAGGGGGGCATTGCTGGATCTGGGGGAACACTGCGTGGTTTGGGGAGACAATTCTCAGTCTAGGGGGGCATTGCTGGATCTGGGGGAACACTGCTTGGTTTGAGGAGACAATTCTCAGTCTAGGGGGGCACTGCTGGATCTGGGGGAACACTGCTTGGTTTGGGGAGACAATTCTCAGTCTAGGGGGGCATTGCTGGATCTATTCCCCTATGTCCATATATTAGACATGTGTGCTTCGTTTCGTACGAATTTACGAAATACAAAATTTCCTTGATGAATTTCGGATACGAATTTCGTTACAACGGAAACATGACTGGTGTTTTGTTGACCAATCAGAGGTTTTCGTCTGCTGCTGAGTGAGGGTTGGGAAAATTATCTGTTTTAACCACTTCAGACCCGCGCTATAGACAAAAGACGTCTGCAGCGCGGCTCTCAAGTGCCGAGTGGACGTCTTTGGACGTCCTTTTAAGTGCATTACCCGCGCGCGCCACTGGGTGGCGCGCAGCAGGTAAACACTGTCCCGGCGCATCGCTGAAGAGCCGATGCGTGTACCTGGCGGCCGTGATGTCCGCCAGGTACACGCGATCGGCGGTGACACAGCAGGGACGTGGAGCTCTGTGTAATGATGGGGTGTAAACACAGAGCTCCACGTCCTGTCAGAGGAGAGGAGACCGATCTGTGTCCCTTGTACATAGAGACACAGCATCGGTCTCCTCCCCCAGTCACCCCCCTCCCCCCACACAGTTAGAACACACCCAGGATACACATTTAACCCCTTCCTCACCCCCCTAGTGTTACCCCTTCCCTGCCAGTCACATTTATACAGTAATGAGTGCATTTTTATAGCACTGATCGCTGTATAAATGTGAATGGTCCCAAATTTGTGTCAAAAGTGTCCGATACGTCCGCCGCAATATCGCAGTCCCAATAAAAATCGCAGATCGCCGCCATTACTAGTAAAAAAAAAATAATAATAAAAAAATCATAATTCTGTCCCCTATTTTGTAGGCGCTATAACCTTTGCGCAAACCAGTCGCTTATTGCGATTTTTGTTTACAAAAATACGTAGAAAAATACGTATCGGCCTTAACTGAGAAAAAAAATATATTTTTTTTAAAAAATGGGATATTTATTATAGCAACAAGTAAAAAAAAAATATATATTTTTTTAAATTGTCGCTCTTTTTTTGTTTATAGCGCAAAAAATAAAAACCGCAGAGGTGATCAAATACCACCAATATAAAGCTCTATTTGTGGGGAAAAAAGGACGCCAATTTTGTTTGGGAGCCACGTCGCACGACCGCGCAATTTCCAGTTAAAGCGACGCAGTGCCGGAAGCTGAAATTTCGCCTGGGCACAAAGGGGGTTTATGTGCCCGGTAAGCAAGTGGTTAATATGGGAGTGGGAGACTGGTACTGGTAGTCGATGGGAGATTCAGAATCAGACAAAATAAGAATGTTCGTTAATATCGTTTTATTATTGTCATAAAAATTACGATTATTCGAAGTTAAAGTTAAGATGAAGTTAAAAACCCAGGAAGTCAGCACAGCACAGGGATGGTGGGAGCCCCTCATAATGAGCACAGCACAGGGATGGTGGGAGCCCCTCATAATGAGCACAGCACAGGGATGGTGGGGGCCCCTCATAATGAGCACAGCACAGGGATGATGAGGGCCCCTCATAATGAGCACAGCACAGGGATGGTGGGAGCCCCTCATAATGAGCACAGCACAGGGATGGTGGGGGCCCCTCATAATGAGCACAGCACAGGGATGGTGGGAGCCCCTCATAATGAGCACAGCACAGGGATGGTGGGAACCCCTCATAATGAGCACAGCACAGGGATGGTGGGAGCCCCTCATAATGAGCACAGGGATGGTGGGAGCCCCTCATAATGAGCACAGGGATGGTGGGAGCCCCTCATAATGAGCACAGCACAGGGATGGTGGGGGCCCCTCATAATGAGCACAGGGATGGTGGGAGCCCCTCATAATGAGCACAGCACAGGGATGGTGGGAGCCCCTCATAAAGAGCGCAGCACAGGGATGGTGGGAGCCCCAGATAATGAGCACAGCACAGGGATGGTGGGAGCCCCTCATAATGAGCACAGCACAGGGATGGTGGGAGCCCCTCATAATGAGCACAGCGGGAGCCCCTCATAATGAGCACAGCACAGGGATGGTGGGAATCTCCTCATAATGAGCACAGCACAGGGATGGTGGGGGCCCCTCATAATGAGCACAGCACAGGGATGGTGGGAGCCCCTCATAATGAGCACAGCACAGGGATGGTGGGAGCCCCTCATAATGAGCACAGCACAGGGATGATGAGGGCCCCTCATAATGAGCACAGCACAGGGATGGTGGGAGCCCCTCATAATGAGCACAGCACAGGGATGGTGAGGGCCCCTCATAAAGAGCACAGCACAGGGATGGTGGGAGCCCCTCATAATGAGCACAGCACAGGGATGGTGGGAGCCCCTCATAATGAGCACAGCACAGGGATGGTGGGAACCCCTCATAATGAACACAGCACAGGGATGGTGGGAGCCCCTCATAATGAGCACAGCACAGGGATGGTGGGAGCCCCTCATAATGAGCACAGCACAGGGATGGTGGGAGCCCCTCATAATGAGCACAGCACAGGGATGGTGGGAGCCCCTCATAATGAGCACAGCACAGGGATGGTGGGAGCCCCTCATAATGAGCACAGCACAGGGATGGTGGGAGCCCCTCATAATGAGCACATCACAGGGATGGTGGGAACCCCTCATAATGAGCACAGGGATGGTGGGAGCCCCTCATAATGAGCACATCACAGGGATGGTGGGAGCCCCTCATAATGAGCACAGGGATGGTGGGAGCCCCTCATAATGAGCACAGCACAGGGATGGTGGGAACCCCTCATAATGAGCACAGCACAGGGATGGTGGGAACCCCTCATAATGAGCACAGCACAGGGATGGTGGGAACCCCTCATAATGAGCACAGCACAGGGATGGTGGGAACCCCTCATAATGAGTCGACTGCTGCCATTTTGAGAAAGGTATTTTTTGCTTTTTAAATTCATCATAACAAATGTTCGTAATTGTTAAGAAAAGTTAACAAAAATTTGAATTCAGTCTAAGTTGAATTTCGGACACGAATTACGAACTAATGGCCCGGGCTACAATACCTTTCTCAACATGGAAGTCATCGACTTATTATGTTCATTATGAGGGGCTCCCACCACCCCTGTGCTGTGCTCATTATGAGGGGCTCCCACCATCCCTGTGCTGTGCTCATTATGAGGGGCTCCCACCATCCCTGTGCTGTGCTCATTATGAGGGGCTCCCACCATCCCTGTGCTGTGCTCATTATGAGGGGCTCCCACCATCCCTGTGCTGTGCTCATTATGAGGGGCTCCCACCATCCCTGTGCTGTGCTCATTATGAGGGGCCCTCACCATCCCTGTGCTGTGCTCATTATGAGGGGCTCCCACCATCCCAGCCTGTGATGGGGGTACACAGTTTCAGGATACACTGTGAGGGGGACCCAATTTCAGGACACACTGTGATGGGGGGGACATAATTTCAGGACACACTGTGATGGGGGGACACAATTTTAGGACACGCTGTGATGGGGGGGACATAATTTCAGGACACACTGTGATGGGGGGACATATTTTCAGGATACGCTGTGATGGGGGGGACATAATTTCAGGATACACTGTGAGGGGGGACCCAATTTCAGGATACACTGTGATGGGGGGGACATCATTTCAGGATACATTGTGAAGGGGACCCAATTTCAGGATACACTGTGATGGGGGGACATAATTTTAGGACACACTGTGATGGGGGGACATAATTTTAGGATACACTGTGATGGGGGGGACATAATTTTAGGACACACTGTGATGGGGGGACATCATTTCAGGATACATTGTGAGGGGGACCCAATTTCAGGATACACTGTGATGAGGGACATCATTTTAGGACACACTGTGATGGGGGGACATAATTTCAGGACACAGGGTGGTTTGTTTTCTCTGGCTCTCCTAGATACTCTGAGGGCTCAGCTCCAGTTGCCAGTAGTAAATATGGCCGCATGCGGTGAAGTAAAGGAATATTACCCACAAGGAATATGGCGGACCAGCTATCGGAGGCTCCGCCCATTCTGGCACTGAGGCGGGTCTCCAGGAGACAGAGCTGTTTACCATTAAACATAAGCTTGAAAGGGGCGGAGCTTGCTGCCAAGACGACGCACGAGGCGGGAAAGGCGTTACCCCGGCAACCGAGGCCTAGGGAAGTGTGGTGGCAACAGGGAGAGAAGAGAGGCGAGCAGAGCGACAGAGAGAGAGAGAGAGAGAGAGAGAGAGAGACAGCAAGAGACAGAGAGAGACAGAGAGAGACAGCCATGTTCAAGAACACCTTCCAGTCCGGCTTCCTGTCCATCCTGTACAGTATAGGGAGCAAACCTCTCCAGATATGGGACAAGAAGGTGACTGTGTACATCTCTGTATATATATACTCCTCTCTATATACTCCTTTCTATATACACCTCCTGTATACCCCTCCTGTATACTCCTCTCTATACCCCTCCTGTATACTCATCTCTATATACTCCTCTCTCTATATACTCCTCCTGTATACTCCTCTCTATACACCTCCTGTATACTCCTCTCTCTATATACTCCTCCTGTATACTCCTCTCTATATACTCCTCTCCAGATATGGGACAAGAAGGTGACTGTGTACATCTCTGTATATATATACTCCTCTCTATATACTCCTTTCTATATACACCTCCTGTATACCCCTCCTGTATACTCCTCTCTATACCCCTCCTGTATACTCATCTCTATATACTCCTCTCTCTATATACTCCTCCTGTATACTCCTCTCTATACACCTCCTGTATACTCCTCTCTCTATATACTCCTCCTGTATACTCCTCTCTATATACTCCTCTCCAGATATGGGACAAGAAGGTGACTGTGTACATCTCTGTATATATATACTCCTCTCTATATACTCCTTTCTATATACACCTCCTGTATACTCCTCTCTATATACTCATCTCTATATACTCCTCTCTCTATATACTCCTCCTGTATACTCCTCTCTATACACCTCCTGTATACTCCTCTCTCTATATACTCCTCCTGTATACTCCTCTCTATATACTCCTCTCCAGATATGGGACAAGAAGGTGACTGTGTACATCTCTGTATATATATACTCCTCTCTATATACTCCTCTCTATATACTCCTCTCTATATACTCCTCTCCATATACTCCTCTCTATATACTCCTCTCCATACACCTCCTGTATACTCCTCTCTATACACCTATCTCTATATACTCCTCCTGTATACTCCTCTCTCTATATACACCTCCTGTATACTCCTCTCCATATACACCTCCTGTATACTCCTCTCCATATACACCTCCTGTATACTCCTCTCTTTATATACACCTCCTGTATACTCCTCTATACAACTCCTGTATACTCCTCTCTCTATATATACACCTCCTGTATACTCCTCTCTCTATATATACACCTCCTGTATACTCCTCTCTCTATATATACACCTCCTGTATACTCCCCTATACACCTCCTGTATACTCCTCTCTTTCTCTATATACTCATCCTGTATTCTCTCTCTCTATATACACCTCCTGTATACTCCTCTCTCTCTATATACTCCTCCTGTATACTCCTCTCTATATACTCCTCCTGTATACTCCTCTCTATATACTCCTCCTGTATACTCCTCTCTCTCTATATACTCCTCCTGTATACTCCTCTCTCCATACCTGGTGGTCATGGACACTCCAAAGTTTGTGTAAAGGCAGGCGTCCCAATACTTTTGACATTATAATGTGTGTGTATATGTATACATTGCCTTCCTGTGTACACTGCTTTATATATCTCCCCCCCCCCCTGCAACATTCCTTATTGTGTCCCATCATTGGTGTCAGTGGGAGGAATAGTGTCCCATCATTGGTGTCAGTGGGAGGAATAGTGTCCCCATCATTGGTGTCAGTGGGAGGAATAGTGTCCCATCATTGGTGTCAGTGGGGGGAATAGTGTCCCATCATTGGTGTCAGTGGGAGGAATAGTGTCCCGTCATTGGTGTCAGTGGGAGGAATAGTGTCCCCATCATTGGTGTCAGTGGGAGGAATAGTGTCCCATCATTGGTGTCAGTGGGAGGAATAGTGTCCCATCATTGGTGTCAGTGGGGGGAATAGTGTCCCCATCATTGGTGTCAGTGGGAGGAATAGTGTCCCATCATTGGTGTCAGTGGGGGGAATAGTGTCCCATCATTGGTGTCAGTGGGGGGAATAGTGTCCCATCATTGGTGTCAGTGGGAGGAATAGTGTCCCCATCATTGGTGTCAGTGGGAGGAATAGTGTCCCCATCATTGGTGTCAGTGGGAGGAATAGTGTCCCCATCATTGGTGTCAGTGGGGGGAATAGTGTCCCATCATTGGTGTCAGTGGGAGGAATAGTGTCCCATCATTGGTGTCAGTGGGGGGAATAGTGACCCATCATTGGTGTCAGTGGGAGGAATAGTGTCCCATCATTGGTGTCAGTGGGGGGAATAGTGACCCATCATTGGTGTCAGTGGGGGGAATAGTGTCCCATCATTGGTGTCAGTGGGAGGAATAGTGTCCCATCATTGGTATCAGTGGGAGGAATAGTGTCCCATCATTGGTGTCAGTGGGAGGAATAGTGTCCCGTCATTGGTGTCAGTGGGGGGAATAGTGTCCCCATCATTGGTGTCAGTGGGAGGAATAGTGTTCCATCATTGGTGTCGGTGGGAGGAATAGTGTCCCATCATTGGTGTCAGTGGGAGGAATAGCGTCCCATTATTGGTGTCAGTGGGAGGAATAGTGTCCCCATTATTGGTGTCAGTGGGAGGAATAGTGTCCCCATCATTGGTGTCAGTGGGGGGAATAGTGTCCCATCATTGGTGTCAGTGGGAGGAATAGTGTCCCATTATTGGTGTCAGTGGGAGGAATAGTGTCCCATCATTGGTGTCAGTGGGAGGAATAGTGTCCCATCATTGGTGTCAGTGGGAGGAATAGTGTCCCATCATTGGTGTCGGTGGGAGGAACAGTTTCCCATCATTGGTGTCGGTGGGAGGAATAGTGTCTCATCATTGATATCAGTGGGAGGAATAGTGTCCCATCATTGGTGTCAGTGGGAGGAATAGTGCCCCATCATTGGTGTCACTAGGAGGAATAGTGTCCCCATCATTGGTGTCAGTGGGGGGAATAGTGTCCCATCATTGGTGTCAGTGGGAGGAATAGTGTCCCATCATTGGTGTCGGTGGGAGGAACAGTTTCCCATCATTGGTGTCAGTGGGAGGAATAGTGTCCCATCATTGGTGTCAGTGGGATGAATAGTGTCCCATCATTGGTGTCGGTGGGAGGAACAGTTTCCCATCATTGGTGTCAGTGGGAGGAATAGTGTCCCATCATTGGTGTCAGTGGGAGGAATAGTGTCCCATCATTGGTGTCGGTGGGAGGAACAGTTTCCCATCATTGGTGTCGGTGGGAGGAATAGTGTCTCATCATTGATATCAGTGGGAGGAATAGTGTCCCATCATTGGTGTCAGTGGGAGGAATAGTGCCCCATCATTGGTGTCACTAGGAGGAATAGTGTCCCCATCATTGGTGTCAGTGGGGGGAATAGTGTCCCATCATTGGTGTCAGTGGGAGGAATAGTGTCCCATCATTGGTGTCAGTGGGAGGAATAGTGTCCCATCATTGGTGTCAGTGGGAGGAATAGTGTCCCATCATTGGTGTCAGTGGGAGGAATAGTGTCCCATCATTGGTGTCACTAGGAGGAATAGTGTCCCATCATTGGTGTCAGTGGGAGGAATAGTGTCCCATCATTGGTGTCAGTGGGAGGAATAGTGTCCCATCATTGGTATCAGTGGGGGGAATAGTGTCCCATCATTGGTGTCAGTGGGAGGAATAGTGTCCCATCATTGGTGTCGGTGGGAGGAATAGTGTCCCATCATTGGTGTCGGTGGGAGGAATAGTGTCCCATCATTGGTGTCGGTGGGAGGAATAGTTTCCCATCATTGGTGTCGGTGGGAGGAATAGTGTCCCATCATTGGTGTCAGTGGGAGGAATAGTTTCCCATCATTGGTGTCGGTGGGAGGAATAGTGTCCCATCATTGGTGTCAGTGGGAGGAATAGTGTCTCATCATTGATATCAGTGGGAGGAATAGTGTCCCATCATTGGTGTCAGTGGGAGGAATAGTGCCCCATCATTGGTGTCACTAGGAGGAATAGTGTCCCATCATTGGTGTCAGTGGGAGGAATAGTGTCCCATCATTGGTGTCAGTGGGAGGAATAGTGTCCCATTATTGGTGTCAGTGGGAGGAATAGTGTCCCCATTATTGGTGTCAGTGGGAGGAATAGTGTCCCCATCATTGGTGTCAGTGGGAGGAATAGTGTCCCATTATTGGTGTCAGTGGGAGGAATAGTGTCCCATCATTGGTGTCGGTGGGAGGAATAGTTTCCCATCATTGGTGTCAGTGGGAGGAATAGTGTCCCATTATTGGTGTCAGTGGGAGGAATAGTGTCCCATCATTGGTGTCAGTGGGAGGAATAGTGTCCCATCATTGGTGTCAGTGGGAGGAATAGTGTCCCATCATTGGTGTCGGTGGGAGGAACAGTTTCCCATCATTGGTGTCGGTGGGAGGAACAGTTTCCCATCATTGGTGTCGGTGGGAGGAATAGTGTCTCATCATTGATATCAGTGGGAGGAATAGTGTCCCATCATTGGTGTCAGTGGGAGGAATAGTGCCCCATCATTGGTGTCACTAGGAGGAATAGTGTCCCCATCATTGGTGTCAGTGGGGGGAATAGTGTCCCATCATTGGTGTCAGTGGGAGGAATAGTGTCCCATCATTGGTGTCGGTGGGAGGAACAGTTTCCCATCATTGGTGTCAGTGGGAGGAATAGTGTCCCATCATTGGTGTCAGTGGGAGGAATAGTGCCCCATCATTGGTGTCACTAGGAGGAATAGTGTCCCCATCATTGGTGTCAGTGGGGGGAATAGTGTCCCATCATTGGTGTCAGTGGGAGGAATAGTGTCCCATCATTGGTGTCAGTGGGAGGAATAGTGTCCCATCATTGGTGTCAGTGGGAGAAATAGTGTCCCATCATTGGTGTCGGTGGGAGGAATAGTGTCCCATCATTGGTGTCGGTGGGAGGAATAGTTTCCCATCATTGGTGTCAGTGGGAGGAATAGTGTCCCATCATTGGTGTCAGTGGGAGGAATAGTGTCCCATCATTGGTGTCAGTGGGAGGAATAGTGTCCCATCATTGGTGTCAGTGGGAGGAATAGTGTCCCATCATTGGTGTCAGTGGGAGGAATAGTGTCCCATCATTGGTGTCAGTGGGAGGAATAGTGTCCCATCATTGGTGTCAGTGGGAGGAATAGTGTCCCATCATTGGTGTCAGTGGGAGGAATAGTGTCCCATCATTGGTGTCAGTGGGAGGAATAGTGTCCCATCATTGGTGTCAGTGGGAGGAATAGTGCCCCATCATTGGTGTCACTAGGAGGAATAGTGTCCCCATCATTGGTGTCAGTGGGAGGAATAGTGTCCCATCATTGGTGTCAGTGGGAAGAATAGTGTCCCATCATTGGTGTCAGTGGGAGGAATAGTGTCCCATCATTGGTGTCAGTGGGAGGAATAGTGTCTCATCATTGATGTCAGTGGGAGGAATAGTGTCCTATCATTGGTGTCAGTGGGAGGAATAGTGTCCCATCATTGGTGTCGGTGGGAGGAACAGTTTCCCATCATTGGTGTCGGTGGGAGGAATAGTGTCCCATCATTGGTGTCGGTGGGAGGAATAGTGTCCCATCATTGGTGTCAGTGGGAGGAATAGTGTCCCCATCATTGGTGTCAGTGGGAGGAATAGTGTCCCATCATTGGTGTCAGTGGGAGGAATAGTGTCTCATCATTGATATCAGTGGGAGGAATAGTGTCCCATCATTGGTGTCAGTGGGAGGAATAGTGCCCCATCATTGGTGTCACTAGGAGGAATAGTGTCCCCATCATTGGTGTCAGTGGGAGGAATTGTGTCCCATCATTGGTATCAGTGGGAGGAATAGTGTCCCATCATTGGTGTCAGTGGGAGGAATAGTGTCCCATCATTGGTGTCAGTGGGAGGAATAGTGTCCCATCATTGGTATCAGTGGGGGGAATAGTGTCCCATCATTGGTGTCAGTGGGAGGAATAGTGTCCCATCATTGGTGTCGGTGGGAGGAATAGTGTCCCATCATTGGTGTCGGTGGGAGGAATAGTGTCCCATCATTGGTGTCGGTGGGAGGAATAGTGTCCCATCATTGGTGTCGGTGGGAGGAATAGTGTCCCATCATTGGTGTCGGTGGGAGGAATAGTGTCCCATCATTGGTGTCGGTGGGAGGAATAGTTTCCCATCATTGGTGTCAGTGGGAGGAATAGTGTCCCATCATTGGTGTCAGTGGGAGGAATAGTGTCCCATCATTGGTGTCGGTGGGAGGAATAGTTTCCCATCATTGGTGTCAGTGGGAGGAATAGTGTCCCATCATTGGTGTCAGTGGGAGGAATAGTTTCCCATCATTGGTGTCGGTGGGAGGAATAGTGTCCCATCATTGGTGTCAGTGGGAGGAATAGTGTCCCATCATTGGTGTCAGTGGGAGGAATAGTGTCCCATCATTGGTGTCAGTGGGAGGAATAGTGTCCCATCATTGGTGTCAGTGGGAGGAATAGTGTCCCATCATTGGTGTCAGTGGGAGGAATAGTGTCCCATCATTGGTGTCAGTGGGAGGAATAGTGTCCCATCATTGGTGTCAGTGGGAGGAATAGTGTCCCATCATTGGTGTCAGTGGGAGGAATAGTGTCCCATCATTGGTGTCAGTGGGAGGAATATTTGTCCTCTGGCCCCCCTCTGTTATCGGACCCCCCCTTACCTGTCTCCTTTCTCTGTACAGGTGCGGAATGGACACATAAAGAGAATTACGGACAATGACATCCAGTCTCTGGTCCTGGAGGTGGAGGGAACAAACGTTAGGTGAGTGTCATACCGCAATATGGCTGTAGGTGGAGCCACACACCACAGCGCGGGGGGGTGCTAGCTGGCTGGTGATGGGGGTAGTAGCTGGTGGGGGAGGGGGGATAGGTAGCTGGCTAGTGAGGGAGGGGGTATTAGCTGGGGGCAGTAGTTGGCTGGAAGGTGGGGGGGGGGCAGTAGCTGGCTGGTGGGGGGGGGGGGGAGTAGCTGGCTGGTGATGGGGCGGGCGGTAGCTGGCTGGTGGGGGGGCAGCTGGCTGGTGATGGGGCGGGCGGTAGCTGGCTGGTGATGGGGCGGGCGGTAGCTGGCTGGTGATGGGGCGGGGGGGTAGCTGGCTGGTGATGGGGCGGGCGGTAGCTGGCTGGTGATGGGTTAGGGGGCGGGCGGTAGCTGGCTGGTGGGGGGGCGGGGGGTAGCTGGCTGGTGATGGGGCGGGCGGTAGCTGGCTGGTGAAGGGGCGGGCGGTAGCTGGCTGGTGATGGGGCGGGCGGTAGCTGGCTGGTGAAGGGGCGGGCGGTAGCTGGCTGGTGATGGGGCGGGCGGTAGCTGGCTGGTGATGGGGCGGGCGGTAGCTGGCTGGTGATGGGGCGGGCGGTAGCTGGCTGGTGATGGGGCGGGCGGTAGCTGGCTGGTGATGGGTTAGGGGGCGGGCGGTAGCTGGCTGGTGGGGGGGCGGGGGGGTAGCTGGCTGGTGATGGGGCGGGCGGTAGCTGGCTGGTGATGGGGCGGGCGGTAGCTGGCTGGTGATGGGGCGGGCGGTAGCTGGCTGGTGATGGGGCGGGCGGTAGCTGGCTGGTGATGGGGCGGGGGGGTAGCTGGCTGGTGATGGGGTAGGGGGCGGGCGGTAGCTGGCTGCTGATGGGGCGGGGGGTAGCTGGCTGCTGATGGGGCGGGGGGTAGCTGGCTGGTGATGGGGCGGGGGGTAGCTGGCTGGTGATGGGTTAGGGGGCGGGCGGTAGCTGGCTGGTGGGGGGGCGGGGGGTAGCTGGCTGGTGATGGGGCGGGCGGTAGCTGGCTGGTGATGGGGCGGGCGGTAGCTGGCTGGTGATGGGGCGGGCGGTAGCTGGCTGGTGATGGGGCGGGCGGTAGCTGGCTGGTGGGGGGGCGGGCGGTAGCTGGCTGGTGATGGGGCGGGCGGTAGCTGGCTGGTGATGGGGCGGGCGGTAGCTGGCTGGTGATGGGGCGGGCGGTAGCTGGCTGGTGATGGGGCGGGCGGTAGCTGGCTGGTGGAGGGGGCGGGCGGTAGCTGGCTGGTGAGGGGGGCGGGCGGTAGCTGGCTGCTGATGGGGCGGGGGGTAGCTGGCTGCTGATGGGGCGGGGGGTAGCTGGCTGGTGATGGGGCGGGGGGTAGCTGGCTGGTGATGGGGCGGGCGGTAGCTGGCTGGTGATGGGGCGGGCGGTAGCTGGCTGGTGATGGGGCGGGCGGTAGCTGGCTGGTGATGGGGCGGGGGGTAGCTGGCTGGTGATGGGGCGGGCGGTAGCTGGCTGGTGGAGGGGGCGGGGGGTAGCTGGCTGGTGATGGGGCGGGCGGTAGCTGGCTGGTGATGGGGCGGGCGGTAGCTGGCTGGTGATGGGGCGGGGGGTAGCTGGCTGGTGATGGGGCGGGCGGTAGCTGGCTGGTGATGGGGCGGGGGGTAGCTGGCTGGTGATGGGGCAGGGGGTGGGCGGTAGCTGGCTGGTGATGGGGCGGGCGGTAGCTGGCTGGTGGAGGGGGCGGGTGGTAGCTGGCTGGTGATGGGGCGGGTGGTAGCTGGCTGGTGATGGGGCGGGCGGTAGCTGGCTGGTGATGGGGCGGGCGGTAGCTGGCTGGTGATGGGGCGGGCGGTAGCTGGCTGGTGATGGGGCGGGCGGTAGCTGGCTGCTGATGGGGCGGGGGGTAGCTGGCTGCTGATGGGGCGGGGGGTAGCTGGCTGGTGATGGGGCGGGGGGTAGCTGGCTGGTGATGGGGCGGGGCGGTAGCTGGCTGGTGATGGGGCGGGCGGTAGCTGGCTGGTGATGGGGCGGGGGGTAGCTGGCTGGTGATGGGGCGGGGGGTAGCTGGCTGGTGATGGGGCGGGGGGTAGCTGGCTGGTGATGGGGCGGGCGGTAGCTGGCTGGTGATGGGGCGGGCGGTAGCTGGCTGGTGATGGGGCGGGGGGTAGCTGGCTGGTGATGGGGCGGGCGGTAGCTGGCTGGTGATGGGGCGGGGGGTAGCTGGCTGGTGATTGGGGCAGGGGGTGTGCGGTAGCTGGCTGGTGATGGGGCGGGCGGTAGCTGGCTGGTGATGGGGCGGGCGGTAGCTGGCTGGTGATGGGGCGGGGGGTAGCTGGCTGGTGATGGGTTAGGGGGCGGGCGGTAGCTGGCTGGTGGGGGGGCGGGGGGTAGCTGGCTGGTGATGGGGCGGGGGGTAGCTGGCTGGTGGAGGGGGCGGGGGGTAGCTGGCTGGTGATGGGGCGGGTGGTAGCTGGCTGGTGATGGGGCGGGCGGTAGCTGGCTGGTGATGGGGCGGGCGGTAGCTGGCTGGTGATGGGGCGGGCGGTAGCTGGCTGGTGATGGGGTAGGGGGCGGGTGGTAGCTGGCTGGTGATGGGGCGGGCGGTAGCTGGCTGGTGATGGGGCGGGTGGTAGCTGGCTGGTGAGGGGGCGGGCGGTAGCTGGCTGGTGATGGGGCGGGCGGTAGCTGGCTGGTGGAGGGGGCGGGCGGTAGCTGGCTGGTGGAGGGGGCGGGCGGTAGCTGGCTGGTGGAGGGGGCGGGCGGTAGCTGGCTGGTGGAGGGGGCGGGTGGTAGCTGGCTGGTGAGGGGGCGGGCGGTAGCTGGCTGGTGATGGGGCGGGCGGTAGCTGGCTGGTGATGGGGCGGGCGGTAGCTGGCTGGTGATGGGGCGGGCGGTAGCTGGATAGCTGGCTGGTGAGGGGGCGGGCGGTAGCTGGCTGGTGATGGGGCGGGCGGTAGCTGGCTGGTGATGGGGCGGGCGGTAGCTGGCTGGTGATGGGGCGGGGGGTAGCTGGCTGGTGATGGGGCGGGCGGTAGCTGGCTGGTGATGGGGCGGGCGGTAGCTGGCTGGTGATGGGGCGGGCGGTAGCTGGCTGGTGATGGGGCGGGCGGTAGCTGGCTGGTGGAGCGGGCGGTAGCTGGCTGGTGATGGGGCGGGCGGTAGCTGGCTGGTGATGGGGCGGGCGGTAGCTGGCTGGTGATGGGGCGGGCGGTAGCTGGCTGGTGAGGGGGCGGGCGGTAGCTGGCTGGTGAGGGGGCGGGCGGTAGCTGGCTGGTGATGGGGCGGGCGGTAGCTGGCTGGTGATGGGGCGGGCGGTAGCTGGCTGGTGAGGGGGCGGGCGGTAGCTGGCTGGTGATGGGGCGGGCGGTAGCTGGCTGGTGATGGGGCGGGGGGTAGCTGGCTGGTGATGGGGGCGGGCGGGACCTGGCTGGTGATGGTAGAGGGGGCATGCGGTAGCTGGTGGGGGGGGGTGACCTCTGTGGAAGATGATGGGATGAGTGATATGATGTTACGGCTCCCTCTGGTGGTTGTGATGCTGTGTGACACCTCAGTGTTATGTCTCCTCTTTCTTCTTTCAGCACTACATATATCACTTGCCCCGCTGACCCCAAGAAAACGCTCGGCATCAAACTCCCCTTCCTAGTGATGATCATCAAAAATTTAAAGAAATATTTTACGTTCGAGGTGCAGGTGAGATTCCCACCTTTTATATTCACTTATGCCCCTCCCACTGTAGGGTGACGCAGGGAAGAGATTGCCCCTCCCACTGTAGGGTGACGCAGGGAAGAGATTGCCCCTCCCGCTGTAGGGTGACACAGGGAAGAGATTGCCCCTCCCACTGCAGGGTGACGCAGGGAAGAGATTGCCCCTCCCACTGCAGGGTGACGCAGGGAAGAGATTGCCCCTCCCACTGCAGGGTGACACAGGGAAGAGATTGCCCCTCCCACTGCAGGGTGACACAGGGAAGAGATTGCCCCTCCCACTGCAGGGTGACGCAGGGAAGAGATTGCCCCTCCCACTGCAGGGTGACACAGGGAAGAGATTGCCCCTCCCCCTGTAGGGTGACAGGGAAGAGATTGCCCCTCCCGCTGTAGGGTGACAGGGAAGAGATTGCCCCTCCCGCTGTAGGGTGACACGGGGAAGAGATTGCCCCTCCCGCTGTAGGGTGACACGGGGAAGAGATTGCCCCTCCCGCTGTAGGGTGACGCAGGGAAGAGATTGCCCCTCCCACTGTAGGGTGACGCGGGGAAGAGATTGCCCCTCCCACTGCAGGGTGACGCAGGGAAGAGATTGCCCCTCCCGCTGTAGGGTGACGCGGGGAAGAGATTGCCCCTCCCCCTGTAGGGTGACAGGGAAGAGATTGCCCCTCCCGCTGTAGGGTGACAGGGAAGAGATTGCCCCTCCCGCTGTAGGGTGACACGGGGAAGAGATTGCCCCTCCCGCTGTAGGGTGACACGGGGAAGAGATTGCCCCTCCCGCTGTAGGGTGACGCAGGGAAGAGATTGCCCCTCCCGCTGTAGGGTGACGCGGGGAAGAGATTGCCCCTCCCGCTGCAGGGTGACGCGGGGAAGAGATTGCCCCTCCCGCTGTAGGGTGACGCGGGGAAGAGATTGCCCCTCCCGCTGTAGGGTGACGCAGGGAAGAGATTGCCCCTCCCGCTGTAGGGTGACGCGGGGAAGAGATTGCCCCTCCCGCTGTAGGGTGACGCGGGGAAGAGATTGCCCCTCCCGCTGTAGGGTGACGCGGGGAAGAGATTGCCCCTCCCGCTGTAGGGTGACGCGGGGAAGAGATTGCCCCTCCCGCTGTAGGGTGACGCGGGGAAGAGATTGCCCCTCCCGCTGTAGGGTGACGCGGGGAAGAGATTGCCCCTCCCGCTGTAGGGTGACGCGGGGAAGAGATTGCCCCTCCCGCTGTAGGGTGACGCGGGGAAGAGATTGCCCCTCCCGCTGTAGGGTGACGCGGGGAAGAGATTGCCCCTCCCGCTGTAGGGTGACGCGGGGAAGAGATTGCCCCTCCCGCTGTAGGGTGACGCGGGGAAGAGATTGCCCCTCCCGCTGTAGGGTGACGCGGGGAAGAGATTGCCCCTCCCGCTGTAGGGTGACACGGGGAAGAGATTGCCCCTCCCGCTGTAGGGTGACACGGGGAAGAGATTGCCCCTCCCGCTGTAGGGTGACGCAGGGAAGAGATTGCCCCTCCCACTGTAGGGTGACGCGGGGAAGAGATTGCCCCTCCCGCTGTAGGGTGACACGGGGAAGAGATTGCCCCTCCCGCTGTAGGGTGACACGGGGAAGAGATTGCCCCTCCCGCTGCAGGGTGACGCGGGGAAGAGATTGCCCCTCCCGCTGTAGGGTGACGCAGACATGGTGACCCAGGTGTCTCTCTCCCCCAGGTATTGGACGACAAGAATGTGCGCAGAAGGTTCCGGGCGAGTAATTATCAGAGCACGACGCGGGTCAAGCCGTTCATCTGTACGATGCCAATGAGACTCGACGACGGCTGGAACCAAATACAGTTCAACCTCTCCGACTTCACCCGCCGGGCGTACGGGACCAATTACATAGAGACACTCCGCGTGCAGGTATGTGCGTCCGCAATGCTGTCCTCCCGTGTGTGTGCGTCCGCAATGCTGTCCCCCCGGGTGTGTGCGTCCGCAATACTGTCCTCCCGGGTATGTGCGTCTGCAATGCTGTCCTCCCGTGTGTGTGCGTCCGCAATGCTGTCCCCCCGGGTGTGTGCGTCCGCAATGCTGTCCCCCCGGGTGTGTGCGTCCGCAATACTGTCCTCCCGGGTATGTGCGTCTGCAATGCTGTCCTCCCGTGTGTGTGCGTCCGCAATGCTGTCCCCCCGGGTGTGTGCGTCCGCAATACTGTCCTCCCGGGTATGTGCGTCTGCAATGCTGTCCTCCCGTGTGTGTGCGTCCGCAATGCTGTCCCCCCGGGTGTGTGCGTCCGCAATGCTGTCCCCCCGGGTGTGTGCGTCCGCAATGCTGTCCTCCCGTGTGTGTGCGTCCGCAATGCTGTCCCCCCGGGTGTGTGCGTCCGCAATACTGTCCTCCCGCGTGTGTGCGTCCGCAATGCTGTCCTCCCGGGTGTGTGCGTCCGCAATGCTGTCCTCCCGGGTGTGTGCGTCCGCAACGCTGTCCTCCCGTGTGTGTGCGTCCGCAATGCTGTCCTCCCGGGTGTGTGCGTCCGCAATGCTGTCCTCCCGGGTGTGTGCGTCCGCAATACTGTCCTCCCGGGTGTGTGCGTCCGCAATGCTGTCCTCCCGGGTGTGTGCGTCCGCAATGCTGTCCTCCCGGGTGTGTGTGCGTCCGCAATGCTGTCCTCCCGGGTGTGTGTGCGTCCGCAATGCTGTCCTCCCGGGTGTGTGTGCGTCCGCAATGCTGTCCCCCCCGTGTGTGTGCGTCCGCAATGCTGTCCTCCCGTGTGTGTGCGTCCGCAATGCTGTCCTCCCGTGTGTGTGCGTCCGCAATGCTGTCCCCCCGCGTGTGCGTCCGCAATGCTGTCCCCCCGCGTGTGTGCGTCCGCAATGCTGTCCCCCTGTGTGTGCGTCCGCAATACTGTCCTCCTGTGTGTGTGTGTGCGTCCGCAATGCTGTCCCCCTGTGTGTGCGTCCGCAATACTGTCCTCCTGTGTGTGGGTGTGTGTGCGTCCGCAATACTGTCCTCCTGTGTGTGTGCGTCCGCAATACTGTCCTCCTGTGTGTGTGTGTGCGTCCGCAATGCTGTCCTCCCGTGTGTGTGCGTCCGCAATGCTGTCCCCCTGTGTGTGCGTCCGCAATACTGTCCTCCCGTGTGTGTGTGCGTCCGCAATGCTGTCCCCCCGTGTGTGTGCGTCCGCAATGCTGTCCTCCCGTGTGTGTGTGTGCGTCCGCAATACTGTCCTCGCGTGTGTGTGCGTCCGCAATGCTGTCCTCGCGTGTGTGTGCGTCCGCAATGCTGTCCTCGCGTGTGTGTGCGTCCGCAATGCTGTCCTCGCGTGTGTGTGCGTCCGCAATGCTGTCCTTGCGTGTGCGTCCGCAATGCTGTCCTCGCGTGTGTGTGCGTCCGCAATGCTGTCCTCCCGTGTGTGTGCGTCCGCAATGCTTTCCCCCCCCCGTGTGTGTGTGCGTCCGCAATGCTGTCCTCCCGTGTGTGTGTGCGTCCGCAATACTGTCCTCCCGTGTGTGTGTGCGTCCGCAATACTGTCCTCCCGTGTGTGCGTCCGCAATGCTGTCCCCCCCGTGTGTGTGTGTGTGAGCGTCCGCAATACTGTCCTCCCGTGTGTGTGCGTCCGCAATGCTATCCTCCCGTGTGTGTGCGTCCGCAATGCTGTCCTCGCGTGTGTGTGCGTCCGCAATGCTGTCCTCCCGTGTGTGTGCGTCCGCAATGCTGTCCTCCCGCGTGTGTGCGTCCGCAATGCTATCCTCGCGTGTGTGTGCGTCCGCAATGCTGTCCTCGCGTGTGTGTGCGTCCGCAATGCTGTCCTCGCGTGTGTGTGCGTCCGCAATGCTGTCCTCCCGTGTGTGTGCGTCCGCAATGCTGTCCTCCCGTGTGTGTGTGCGTCCGCAATGCTGTCCTCCCGTGTGTGTGCGTCCGCAATACTGTCCTCCCGTGTGTGCGTCCGCAATGCTGTCCCCCCCGTGTGTGTGCGTCCGCAATGCTATCCTCGCGTGTGTGTGCGTCCGCAATGCTGTCCTCCCGTGTGTGTGCGTCCGCAATGCTGTCTTCCCGTGTGTGTGTGCGTCCGCAATGCTGTCCTCCCGTGTGTGCGTCCGCAATGCTGTCCTCCCGTGTGTGCGTCCGCAATACTGTCCTCCCGTGTGTGCGCCCGCAATGCTGTCCCCCCCGTGTGTGTGTGTGCGTCCGCAATGCTATCCTCCCGTGTGTGTGCGTCCGCAATACTGTCCTCCCGTGTGTGTGCGTCCGCAATACTGTCCTCCCGTGTGGGTGCGTGCGTCCGCAATACTGTCCTCCCGTGTGTGTGTGTGTGCGTCCGCAATACTGTCCTCCCGCGTGTGTGCGTCCGCAATACTGTCCTCCCGTGTGGGTGCGTGCGTCCGCAATACTGTCCTCCCGTGTGTGTGTGTGCGTCCGCAATACTGTCCTCCCGTGTGGGTGCGTCCGCAATACTGTGCTCCCGTGTGTGCGTCCGCAATGCTGTCCTCCCGTGTGTGCGTCCGCAATGCTGTCCTCGCGTGTGCGTCCGCAATGCTGTCCTCGCGTGTGCGTCCGCAATGCTGTCCTCGCGTGTGCGTCCGCAATGCTGTCCTCGCGTGTGTGCGTCCGCAATGCTGTCCTCCCGTGTGTGTGCGTCCGCAATGCTGTCCTCCCGTGTGTGTGCGTCCGCAATGCTGTCCTCGCGTGTGCGTCCGCAATGCTGTCCTCGCGTGTGCGTCCGCAATGCTGTCCTCGCGTGTGCGTCCGCAATGCTGTCCTCGCGTGTGTGCGTCCGCAATGCTGTCCTCCCGTGTGTGTGCGTCCGCAATGCTGTCCTCCCGTGTGTGTGCGTCCGCAATGCTGTCCTCCCGTGTGTGTGCGTCCGCAATGCTGTCCTCGCGTGTGCGTCCGCAATGCTGTCCTCGCGTGTGCGTCCGCAATGCTGTCCTCGCGTGTGTGCGTCCGCAACGCTGTCCTCCCGTGTGTGCGTCCGCAATGCTATCCTCCCGTGTGTGTGCTTCCGCAATACTGTCCTCCCGTGTGTGTGCGTCCGCAATGCTGTCCCCCCCGTGTGTGTGTGTGCGTCCGCAATGCTATCCTCCCGTGTGTGTGCGTCCGCAATACTGTCCTCCCGTGTGTGTGCGTCCGCAATACTGTCCTCCCGTGTGGGTGTGTGCGTGCGTCCGCAATACTGTCCTCCCGTGTGGGTGTGTGCGTCCGCAATACTGTCCTCCCGTGTGTGTGCGTCCGCAATACTGTCCTCCTGTGTGTGTGCGTCCGCAATACTGTCCTCCCGTGTGGGTGCGTGCGTCCGCAATACTGTCCTCCCGTGTGTGTGTGTGCGTCCGCAATACTGTCCTCCCGTGTGGGTGTGTGCGTCCGCAATGCTGTCCTCCCGTGTGTGCGTCCGCAATGCTGTCCTCCCGTGTGTGCGTCCGCAATGCTGTCCTCGCGTGTGCGTCCGCAATGCTGTCCTCGCGTGTGCGTCCGCAATGCTGTCCTCGCGTGTGTGCGTCCGCAATGCTGTCCTCCCGTGTGTGTGCGTCCGCAATGCTGTCCTCCCGTGTGTGTGCGTCCGCAATGCTGTCCTCCCGTGTGTGTGCGTCCGCAATGCTGTCCTCCCGTGTGTGTGCGTCCGCAATGCTGTCCTCGCGTGTGCGTCCGCAATGCTGTCCTCGCGTGTGCGTCCGCAATGCTGTCCTCGCGTGTGTGCGTCCGCAATGCTGTCCTCCCGTGTGTGTGCGTCCGCAATACTGTCCTCCCGTGTGTGTGTGCGTCCGCAATGCTGTCCTCCCGTGTGTGTGTGTGCGTCCGCAATGCTGTCCTCCCGTGTGTGTGTGTGCGTCCGCAATGCTGTCCTCCCGTGTGTGTGCGTCAGCAATGCTGTCCTCCCGTGTGTGTGCGTCCGCAATGCTGTCCTCCCGTGTGTGTGTGCGTCCGCAATGCTGTCCTCCCGTGTGTGTGTGCGTCCGCAATGCTGTCCTCCCGTGTGTGTGCGTCCGCAATGCTGTCCTCCCGTGTGTGTGTGTGCGTCCGCAATGCTGTCCTCCCGTGTGTGTGTGCGTCCGCAATACTGTCCTCCCGTGTGTGTGCGTCCGCAATGCTGTCCTCCCGTGTGTGTGCGTCAGCAATGCTGTCCTCCCGTGTGTGTGCGTCCGCAATGCTGTCCTCCCGTGTGTGTGTGTGCGTCCGCAATGCTGTCCTCCCGTGTGTGTGTGCGTCCGCATTGCTGTCCTCCTGTGTGTGTGTGCGTCCGCAATGCTGTCCTCCCGTGTGTGTGCGTCAGCAATGCTGTCCTCCCGTGTGTGTGCGTCCGCAATGCTGTCCTCCCGTGTGTGTGTGCGTCCGCAATGCTGTCCTCCCGTGTGTGTGTGCGTCCGCAATGCTGTCCTCCTGTGTGTGTGTGCGTCCGCAATACTGTCCTCCCGGGTGTGTGCGTCCGCAATACTGTCCTCCCGTGTGTGTGCGTCCGCAATGCTGTCCCCCTCGTGTGTGTGTGCGTCCGCAATGCTGTCCTCCCGTGTGTGTGCGTCCGCAATGCTGTCCTCCCGTGTGTGCGTCCGCACTACTGTCCTCCTGTGTGCGCGCGTCCGCAATACTGTCCTCCCGTGTGGGTGTGTGCGTCCATAATACTGTCCTCCCGTGTGTGTGCGTCCGCAATACTGTCCTCCTGTGTGGGTGTGTGCGTCCGCAATACTGTCCTCCCGGGTGAAGTAGTTTGTGTGTTCAGCACTGGGAAATCTTTGCACACTAACATGGAATGTACATCTCATCATTCTCCACCCACACACTTCTATATACACGCTCCGCCCCCCCTCTCACGCTCCGCCCCCCCCTCACGCTCCGCCCCCCCTCTCACGCTCCGCCCCCTCTCACGCTCCGCCCCCCTCTCACGCTCCGCCCCCTCACGCTCCGCCCCCTCTCATGCTCCCCCCTCTCACGCTCCGCCCCCTCTCGCACTCCACCCCCCCCTCTCACGCTCCACCCCCCCCTCTCACGCTCCGCCGCCCCTCTCACACTCCGCCCCCCCTCACGCTCCGCCCCCTCTCACGCTCCGCCCCCTCTCACGCTCCGCCCCCTCACGCTCCGCCCCCTCTCGCACTCATTAGCTCTGTCCTGTCTCTCATCCATTGGGGGGGACACAGGGATTCCGATACTGTCAGGTTTTCTCTTTCGTTCATAGACGGACACAGCCTTCATTGACCTTAGGGTTATGCTTCTTCCTACCAGGAGATTTAGGCAGAATTCTACAGCACTTAAGGTGTTAAAAACTTTCCTTCATGCCGCTCCTCCCAGGGGGCGTGGCTCCCCCAGGCATAACCCACACCCTGCTCTAGCAGCCTCAGTTTGTTTTCTGCCTAACGACAGGAGAGTCAGGCTCTCTCTGGAGTTCCTGGACTCTGGAGATTTTTTTCTTGCGATTTTTCTCGCTTTTTTTATTATTTTGTTCCTGCATTTTTGAATCCTGCGATTCTTCTATCAACAGCCGACTGGGTGACAGGCTGGGTCCTCGACCCTTGTAGTCCCCCCATGTTCGGCCTTCGAGCGTGTGCCGGCCCTCAGCTCAGCTTTGGGACGTCCACGACAGGCCCCATTGCTCCAGGGGCGGCCGGGGAACATTTTGTTCTAGGGCACACATATGACCGGTCTCTATGGCCTTGTCACAGTGTGTCTGGCCGACAGCCATGCCGTTTACGGACGTTGGTTCTGTCTGGGATACCTCCAGCCGGGTAGTCGCAGGACAGGTAAGTAGTGGCCCCTTACTCAGGTAAGTAGTCTGGCTGGTGGTTTCCCTGGGGAGGTCGACTGAGGGTCCGCCCTGCTTTCCTCTCTCCCCTTCCTCTCCCTCCTTCCCCTGACTGGGTAGTGGCTGTGAAGGGGGGCCTCCTGGGTTTTCTTTGTTACCACCGGGGCCCGTGTGTTGTTGGGGGACTGTGTTGTTACTCTGGGGGGTGCTGCTGTGTGCTGCTGTGTTCTATGAGTTGATTTTTACCTCAGACAGTGGCCATCTTGGAAATCTCCTTGGTAACGCTGTGATTCTTCCCTGAGGTGACAAAGCACAGCCAGTGCTGCTGTGTTCTATGAGGTAATTTTTACCTCAGATGGTGGCCATCTTGGAAATCTCCTTGGTAACGCTGTGATTCTTTTCTGAGATGACTCAGCACAGCCTCTGGTCTCTTCTACCAGTTTTTAGTGCTGTGAAACGCTGTGAATCTTCCATGAGGTGACAGACACATCACAGCCAGCACATCAGAGCACACCTGAGGTTTTTCAGCTCCCTCTGCAGCTGGGTGGGGTGGTGAATACCGGGGGCCCCCATGCTCTGCAATGGCAGCAAGGAGGTGACCAGTGGGGGGTTTTTTTTTGTCCTGCCTTGCAGGGTGGGTGACTCAGCGCTGACACTATGGAACCTGAGCCAGGTCTCCCTCTCAAGCTATGCCTGAGTTAACCCTTAATGCCCCTTCCCCTGCCACATCTGTTATGTTGGCTGTCCTGGGTTTCTGGCCAGGTTTGAAGCAGCTGGTGTCCGGATGGGGGGTAAAAAAGCGCCCCCTCCCTGAGCCTGCTTCTGGGGATGACACAGAATCGCTGTTTTTTTTCTAGTTCTGTTATGTCAGAGGCTGCGGGTTTAACCCTTATGGATAGTGAGGATGACTCTGCTGCAGTCAGTTGCTGGCAAGAATTTGTTGGAGCTCTTGTTTCTGCGGTGCGTGAGGCTCTAAAAATTGAGGATGTGGCGGAGACACCTCCGTGTCAGTACCAGCAGACTACCACGCATCGCTGAAGTGTTTCCTTGTGTTCCTTATTTGGACTATATGTTATACAAGGAATGGGATGCACCGCAAAAAGTTTGTCAAAAAACATTGCAACCCGTTACCCCCTTGGGGGGGGCTTTAAAAAAAAAATTAAGTCTCTCCTCCGCCAGTGGACCCCCCTGTGTCCAGACTGCGCAAGGCCACCACATTGCCTGTGGAAGGGGCTCCTGCATTTCAGGATCCCGCTGATAGGAGAGTGGAGGCCGTGGCCCGCTCCCTATTCACGGTGGTGGGGCCCCGACTAAAAGGGCGAAGCTCCTGCTGCAGGAGCTGGAAGAAGGACCTCTAAGGTGGCCTTGGTGATGGCCGTTAAGGGTGAACGGTCCTTTTGGGTCTTCCCTGAATGGCATCATTGAGGATGCCACGGGTGGTAAGCGCATGCTGTTCCCACGGTTTGGGAAGGGCTAGGGACCTCGCCCTGTGCAAGGACCCTCCTTGCCTACCTCCGAGCGTTTTTTCACTCGCCCTGTGCGGTGGGGGTAGGTCTACATGGTGCTTGAATCCCCGCTGCGGGGTAGCAGCGCACCGGATACCGCATGCCTAACAAGTCTGCGGACATACCTGCTTCCGCCTGAAGGTCTGCTCCCGCCCGTGTCTCGGTGGGAGACTGGCTTCACATTGCGAAGTGTTTTCCTTGGGGTACAAGATTGAGTTTCTCTCTTGTCTGCCAAACAGGTTTTTTCCCTCCGGCTTCTGGCCTCCTCCGGTTCGCCGGTTGACTCCGTCAGGGGCTGTCCAGGATCTTCTGGTCAGGGGAGTGATTGTGCCAGTTCCCTCGTTGGAACGGTCTCGGGGTTTTACTCCATTCTGTTTGTGTCCCCATGGAGGATGGGGCCCGGTCGATCCTGGGCCTCAAGTCCCTCGTTTTGTTTTGTCAGGTTTTTCTGGCATCCTTGGATGTCATGAACGTGTACCTGCATATCCTCAAACCACCGGAGATTCTGTGCTTTGCGGTCGGGGGGGCCATTTTCAATGGTGTCCTTCCCATTCGGCGGGTTTTCACCAAGGTGCTCGTACCGATACTGGCCCGGCTGTGACAGCGGGGGTTTGTTATCATGGGATGTCTGGACGACATTCTCCTACGAGCTTCTTCGAGCTCTGCATTGGTGGAGCCGTGTCTATCACGTGTCAGGCTCTCCGAGTGTTCGGCTGGTTTCTGGATTGTCCTGAAATCAGGGTTGATTCCGTCTCAGGGATACCTGAGACTGGTCCTGGATTCCTCCGGGGCGGGAGTGTTTTTCTCCTAGCGGAAAAACTTCAGACTCTGCTATCTGCTGTGCAGCAGTTGCCGACCCAGAAGCGGTCATCTCTGCGATTCTGCAGGAAGGTTCTGGGTCAGTTGGTAGCCTCTTTCGAGGCGGTTCCGTATGCCCAATTCCACGCCAGGGTACTACGGAGGGAACTGCTGTCACGATGGGACTAGCTTCCGTCATCTCTGGATTACCAGATTCAGTTGAGTCATCTGATCATGTCTCCCCTGGTGTGGTGGCTGGCGTTTCCGGTGCTTCGGGCCGGAAAGTCATTTTTCTGCAGGCCACTGGACACTGGTCACGACGGATGCCAGCCTCTGCGGTTGGGGAAGGGCGCTTGGGGCACCCAGTCAGCCCAGGGGCACTGGACTCAGGTGGAGTCCTGCCTACTGATCAACGTTCTGGAGCTCCGAGCAATCAAGCTTTGCCTTGCCAGGTGGTCCCTGGATCTACAGGGCCGACCGGTCAGGATCCTGTCCGATAACACCACGTCCGTGGCGTAGGTTGATCATCAGGGAGGCACACGGAGTTCTGTTGCAGCGACGGGGGTCGCGCGCATCCTTTCGGTGGGCCGAAGGGTCCGTTCCGGCTCTATCGGCCGGGTACATTCCGGGAATACGGAATTGGCTAGCCGACTACCTAAGTCGCACTGCACTGGGCCAAGGAGAGTGGTCTCTCCACCCGCAGGTGTTTCGGGGTCTGTGCCGAAAGTGGGGCACTCCGGACGTGGACCTTCTAGCGTCCCGTCTCTATCGGTAGGTGCCACGGTTCGTGGCCAGGTTTAAGGACCCGTGGGCGGACGCGTCAGGCGGGTTGGTGGCTCCTTGGGGTCGCTGTCGCCTACTTTACACCTTCCGTCCTCGGAAGCTTCTTCCTCGCCTGCTGCGCAGAGTGGAAGCTGTAGGGATTCTATCGGTCCTGATTGCCCCAGATTGGCTGCGTCGCTTCTGGTACGCGGACCAGGTGCGTCTGCTGGCAGACGCCCCCTAGCGTCTTCCCCTGGGAATTGATTTTCTGTTACAGGGTCCGATCTTCCACCCTGTTTCACAGCCACCGGCTTTAGCGGCGTGGCTGTTGAGAGCCAGGGGCTTAAGGACCAAGGCCTATTGGGCTCGGTGGTCTCTACCGTGCTGCCTGCACGGAAGTCTACCTCACGTGGGTTTTTTCCTCATACATGGAAGGCCTACATCTCTGTGTGTGGGGAGATGAACTGGCACTCTCGTACATGGAAGGCCTACTTCTCTGTGTGTGGGGAGATGAACTGGCACTCTCGTACATGGAAGGCCTACTTCTCTGTGTGTGGAGAGATGAACTGGCACTCTCGTACATGGAAGGCCTACGTCTCTGTGTGTGGGGAGATGAACTGGCACTCTCGTACATGGAAGGCCTACTTCTCTGTGTGTGGGGAGATGAACTGGCACTCTCGTACATGGAAGGCCTACTTCTCTGTGTGTGGGGAGATGAACTGGCACTCTCGTACATGGAAGGCCTACTTCTCTGTGTGTGGGGAGATGAACTGGCACTCTCGTACATGGAAGGCCTACGTCTCTGTGTGTGGGGAGATGAACTGGCACTCTCGTACATGGAAGGCCTACTTCTCTGTGTGTGGGGAGATGAACTGGCACTCTCGTACATGGAAGGCCTACGTCTCTGTGTGTGAGATGAACTGGCACTCTCGTACATGGAAGGCCTACTTCTCTGTGTGGGGAGATGAACTGGCACTCTCATACATGGAAGGCCTACTTCTCTGTGTGTGGAGAGATGAACTGGCACTCTCGTACATGAAAGGCCTACTTCTCTGTGTGTGGGGAGATGAACTGGCACTCTCGTACATGAAAGGCCTACTTCTCTGTGTGTGGGAAGATGAACTGGCACTCTCGTACATGGAAGGCCTACTTCTCTGTGTGGGGAGATGAACTGGCACTCTCGTACTTGGAAGGCCTACTTCTCTGTGTGGGGAGATGAACTGGCACTCTCGTACATGGAAGGCCTACTTCTCTGTGTGTGGGGAGATGAACTGGCACTCTCGTACATGGAAGGCCTACGTCTCTGTGTGTGAGATGAACTGGCACTCTCGTACATGGAAGGCCTACTTCTCTGTGTGGGGGAGATGAACTGGCACTCTCGTACATGGAAGGCCTACTTCTCTGTGTGTGGGGAGATGAACTGGCACTCTCGTACATGGAAGGCCTACTTCTCTGTGTGTGGGGAGATGAACTGGCACTCTCGTACATGGAAGGCCTACTTCTCTGTGTGTGGGGAGATGAACTGGCACTCTCGTACATGAAAGGCCTACTTCTCTGTGTGTGGGGAGATGAACTGGCACTCTCGTACATGGAAGGCCTACTTCTCTGTGTGGGGAGATGAACTGGCACTCTCGTACTTGGAAGGCCTACTTCTCTGTGTGGGGAGATGAACTGGCACTCTCGTACATGGAAGGCCTACTTCTCTGTGTGTGGGGAGATGAACTGGCACTCTCGTACATGGAAGGCCTACGTCTCTGTGTGTGAGATGAACTGGCACTCTCGTACATGGAAGGCCTACTTCTCTGTGTGGGGGAGATGAACTGGCACTCTCGTACATGGAAGGCCTACTTCTCTGTGTGTGGGAGATGAACTGGCACTCTCGTACATGGAAGGCCTACTTCTCTGTGTGTGGGGAGATGAACTGGCACTCTCGTACATGGAAGGCCTACTTCTCTGTGTGGGGGAGATGAACTGGCACTCTCGTACATGGAAGGCCTACTTCTCTGTGTGTGGGGAGATGAACTGGCACTCTCGTACATGGAAGGCCTACTTCTCTGTGTGGGGGAGATGAACTGGCACTCTCGTACATGGAAGGCCTACTTCTCTGTGTGGGGAGATGAACTGGCACTCTCGTACATGGAAGGCCTACGTCTCTGTGTGTGGGGAGATGAACTGGCACTCTCGTACATGGAAGGCCTACTTCTCTGTGTGTGAGGAGATGAACTGGCACTCTCGTACATGGAAGACCTACGTCTCTGTGTGTGGGGAGATGAACTGGCACTCTCGTACATGGAAGGCCTACGTCTCTGTGTGTGAGATGAACTGGCACTCTCGTACATGGAAGGCCTACTTCTCTGTGTGTGGGGAGATGAACTGGCACTCTCGTACATGGAAGGCCTACGTCTCTGTGTGTGAGATGAACTGGCACTCTCGTACATGGAAGGCCTACTTCTCTGTGTGGGGGAGATGAACTGGCACTCTCGTACATGGAAGGCCTACTTCTCTGTGTGTGGGGAGATGAACTGGCACTCTCGTACATGGAAGGCCTACTTCTCTGTGTGTGGGGAGATGAACTGGCACTCTCGTACATGGAAGGCCTACTTCTCTGTGTGTGAGGAGATGAACTGGCACTCTCGTACATGGAAGGCCTACTTCTCTGTGTGTGGGGAGATGAACTGGCACTCTCGTACATGGAAGGCCTACTTCTCTGTGTGTGGGGAGATGAACTGGCACTCTCGTACATGGAAGGCCTACTTCTCTGTGTGGGGGAGATGAACTGGCACTCTCGTACATGGAAGGCCTACTTCTCTGTGTGTGGGGAGATGAACTGGCACTCTCGTACATGGAAGGCCTACTTCTCTGTGTGTGGGGAGATGAACTGGCACTCTCGTACATGGAAGGCCTACGTCTCTGTGTGTGGGGAGATGAACTGGCACTCTCGTACATGGAAGGCCTACTTCTCTGTGTGGGGGAGATGAACTGGCACTCTCGTACATGGAAGGCCTACTTCTCTGTGTGTGGGGAGATGAACTGGCACTCTCGTACATGGAAGGCCTACTTCTCTGTGTGGGGGAGATGAACTGGCACTCTCGTACATGGAAGGCCTACTTCTCTGTGTGTGGGGAGATGAACTGGCACTCTCGTACATGGAAGGCCTACTTCTCTGTGTGTGGGGAGATGAACTGGCACTCTCGTACATGGAAGGCCTACTTCTCTGTGTGTGGGGAGATGAACTGGCACTCTCATACATGGAAGGCCTACTTCTCTGTGTGTGAGGAGATGAACTGGCACTCTCGTACATGCGTGGTGTACAGGATTCTGCTGTCTTTGCAGCAGGGAGTGGTTCAGGCTCTCGCCTTACGTACGGTTAGGAGCCAGATTTCTGCTCTGGCTGTTTTTACTTGCAGTGACCCTTGGCGTCGCACTCCTGGGTGCGTACGTTGGGTCAGGGGGTCTGGCAGGTGGCCCCTCCGGTGCGCCCTCCATTACCCCCATGGGACTTGAATTTAGTCCTTTCAGTGCTTCGGGATGCTCCCTTTGAGGACATTCGGGAGGTTTTTTGTTTTATTGTCACAAAAGGTGATTTTATTTCTGGTAGCAATTACCTCGATCAGACGGGTGTCTGTCTGTTCTGGTGGCCTTGTCTTGCAAGGCTCCCTGCTTGGTCATCCGTAAGGATGAGGTGGTGCTGCGGCCGCAGCCGTTTTTTCTCCCCAAGGTCGTTTCGGCTTTTCACTTGGATGTGGACATTGTTCTTCCATCCTTATGTCCTCAGCCGAAGAACCCGAAGGAGGCCTCTTTACATTCTCTAGATGTGGTTCGGGCCCTTCGAGTTTACTTGTCGGCGACAGCTCCGTTCCGGAAGTCGGACTCGCTGTTCGTGTCTGTGTCCGGTCCCAGAAAAGGTCTGGCGGTCTCGTCGGACACCATTTCTAGGTGGATCGGACAGGTCGTGCTTCAGGCCTATGCCCTGAAGGGCGGGCGCCCCCCTTTCGGGTCACGGCGCATTTGACCAGGGCGATCGGGGCCTCTTGGGCTTTCCGACACCAAGCCTCTGTGTTACAGGTGTGTAAGGCTGCGACCTGGTCGTCGGTCCACGCTTTTTCAAAGTTTTATAAGGTGGATGTGAGTGCATCTTCTGATGCCTCCTTCGGCCGCAGGGTGTTACAGGCGGCAGTTTACAGTTGGAGTTCCTCCGTTGAGTAACTCCGGTTTTTGTTTGGGGTGTAACCTGGTTTGCTGTGTTTTCCCACCCCTCGAATTTTTTGACACTGCTTGGGGACGTCCCTAAGGTCAGTGAAGGCTGTGTCCGTCTATGAACGAAAGAGAAAATAGGATTTTTGTACTCACCGTAAAATCCATTTCTCTGAGTTCATAGACGGACACAGCACCCACCCCTCCTTTGTTTGTACTGCTTGTTACGAACTGAGGCTCCTAGAGCAGGGTGGGGGTTATGCCTGGGGGAGCCACGCCCCCTGGGAGGAGCGGCATGAAGGAAAGGTTTTAACACCTTTAAGTGCTGTAGAATTCTACATCTCCTGGTAGGAAGAAGCATAACCCTAAGGTCAATGAAGGCTGTGTCCGTCTATGAACTCAGAGAAATGGATTTTACGGTGAGTACAAAAATCCTTTTTTTTCTCTCCTCAGTTTAGGGCGATACGTATTCTTCTACATATTTTTGGCAATAAGCGTTTGATCGGTTTGCGCAAAAGTTATAGCGTCTACAAAATAGGGGATAGTTTTATGGCATTTTTATTAAAAAAAAAAATTCTTTTACTAGTAATGACAGTGATTTTATATTCCAGTCCCCCCCCCCCCCCCCCCCCATGCCTGCGACATTATGGCGGACACTTTTGACACATTTTCGGGACTATTGTCATTTTCACAGCAATCAGTGCTATAAAAATGCACCGATTACTGTGAAAATAGCAGTGAAGGGGTTAACCACTAGGGGGCGCTAAGGGGTTAAGTGTGCCCTAGGGAGTGCTTCTTACTGTAGGGGGGGTGGGGCTGGACTGTACGTGTGACTGATCGTCTGTTCTGTGTTATAGGGAACGACGATCAGTGACATTGCCACAGAGAAGAACAGGGAAGGTTTGTTTACACTCGCCCGTTCTTCCGCTCCTGTGACCTGATCGCGGGACACCGGCGGCGATTGGGTCCCGCTGGCTCGGTCACGAGCGACCCAAGGCTGGGCACTTAAGGGGCAACGTACCTGTACTGAGCTGTGCCATGCCATTCTGCCAACGTAAATCGGCGGTCCTCATGTGGTTAAGGACCGCGGCACGACTATATACGTCGGCACTTTCAAGAGGGATACCTCGGTAATGGCGGCAGCTGCCACAACCCAGGTATTCGGCTCTTCAGGCGGCATTCCTGTAAACGCTAATTGTGATCTCTGCGTCAGATTCCCTGTGAAATCGCCATTGTCGGGAGAGGGCCTCCCGCGCCCTCCACCACTTACCAGAGCCGTCGGTATCGGCGGAGGCAGTCGGGTCCTCTCCCTAGCTGGGTATGGATAAGAGTGAGGGCAAGATGGCCCCCACCAGTCTCCATACCATAGCAGGGTGGAAGCGGCGTGGAAACCTCACTTCCACCCATACGTCTTAAAGGGACATTTTATTTTTGTCTTTTTTTTTTTTTTGTGTACATATGAGATGTGAGGTCTGCCTTGTATACACACAGCGGCACAAGAGTTTGGTGAACTCTCCACTGCCAAGATGGCGGTGACGTAAATGACTACGATGAGCTGAGAAAATGTTCTATGCTTCTGAGCATGCGTCCATTTGTTTCCGAGCATGCACAGTTTTTTTTTTTTTTGCACGTCAGAAAAGCATACAGACGAACGGTTTTCCTGCTAGGATTTTTTCCTGGCGGGGGAAAAAAGAGATCCTGCTCTTTTTTTATTTATTTTTTCCCAGCAGTTTTCCTGATGGACAGGAAAACCGGTCATGTGTACGGGGCTTTAGTACTGCTTGCTACAGACTGGGGAGGAGCTTTCCTGGGGAGGAGCTTTCCTGGGGAGGAGCTTTCCTGGGGAGGAGCTTTCCTGGGGAGGAGCTTTCCTGGGGAGGAGCTTTCCCGGGGAGGAGCTTTCCCGGGGAGGAGCTTTCCTGGGAGGAGCTTTCCCGAGGAGGAGCTTTCCCGAGGAGGAGCTTTCCCGAGGAGGAGCCTTCCTGGGGAGGAGCTTTCCCGGGGAGGAGCTTTCCTGGGGAGGAGCTTTCCCGAGGAGGAGCTTTCCCGGGGAGGAGCTTTCCCGAGGAGGAGCCTTCCTGGGGAGGAGCTTTCCCGGGGAGGAGCTTTCCCGAGGAGGAGCCTTCCCGGGGAGGAGCTTTCCCGCGGAGCCCTACAATTTTCTTTGCTGATGTTCATTCCTCCCATAGACAGCAGTATAACCCGATTAGTAATTACATTTGTGTCCCTCAAGGAAAAGGATTTCAAATATAATTTTCTTTTCCTCTCCTCAGATTCACGCCAATTGTAGGATCAGGAGAGTCTATTTCTCTGATCGGCTGTACTCCGAGGACGAGCTCCCAGCCGAGTTCAAACTCTACCTCCCCGTCCAGACCAAGAACAAGGTGAGTGTCCCGACCGTTCCCTCTGTGTAACCCCGCCCCGCTTCCTGTATTACCCATCATTCCCTGTGTCCTCCCCACACTTCCTGTATTATTACCCATCATTCCCTGTGTCCTCTCCCCACACTTCCTGTATTATTACCCATCATTCCCTGTGTCCTCTCCCCACACTTCCTATATTATTACCCATCATTCCCTGTGTCCTCCCCCCATACTTCCTGTATTACCCATCATTCCCTGTGTCCTCCCCCCACACTTCCTGTATTACCCATCATTCCCTGTGTCCTCCCCACACTTCCTGTATTATTACCCATCATTCCCTGTGTCCTCTCCCCATACTTCCTATATTATTACCCATCATTCACTGTGTCCTCTCCCCATACTTCCTATATTATTACCCATCATTCACTGTGTCCTCTCCCCACACTTCCTATATTATTACCCATCATTCCCTGTGTCCTCCCCCCATACTTCCTGTATTACCCATCATTCCCTGTGTCCTCCCCCCACACTTCCTGTATTACCCATCATTCCCTGTGTCCTCCCCACACTTCCTGTATTATTACCCATCATTCCCTGTGTCCTCTCCCCATACTTCCTATATTATTACCCATCATTCACTGTGTCCTCTCCCCACACTTCCTATATTATTACCCATCATTCCCTGTGTCCTCCCCCCATACTTCCTGTATTACCCATCATTCCCTGTGTCCTCCCCCCACACTTCCTGTATTACCCATCATTCCCTGTGTCCTCCCCACACTTCCTATATTATTACCCATCATTCCCTGTGTCCTCTCCACACTTCCTGTATTATTACCCATCATTCCCTGTGTCCTCCCCACACTTCCTGTATTACCCATCATTCCTTGTGTCCTCTCCCCACACTTCCTGTATTACCCATCATTCCCTGTGTCCCCTCACTTCCTGTATTATTACCCATCATTCCCTGTGTCCCCCCACACTTCCTGTATTATTACCCATCATTCCCTGTGTCCCCCCCCCCCCACTTCCTGTATTACCCATCATTCCCTGTGTCCCCACACCCCCCCCACACTTCCTGTATTACCTATCATTCCCTGTGTCCCCCCCCCCACTTCCTATATTACCCATCATTCCCTGTGTCCCCCCCCACACTTCCTGTATTACCCATCATTCCCTGTGTCCCCCCCCACACTTCCTGTATTACCCATCATTCCCTGTGTCCTCTCCCCCCCTTCCTGTATTACCCATCATTCCCTGTGTCCTCTCCCCACACTTCCTGTATTACCCATCATTCCCTGTGTCCTCCCCCACACTTCCTGTATTATTACCCATCATTCCCTGTGTCCTCCCCCCATACTTCCTGTATTACCCATCATTCCCTGTGTCCTCCCCCCACACTTCCTGTATTACCCATCATTCCCTGTGTCCTCCCCACACTTCCTATATTATTACCCATCATTCCCTGTGTCCTCTCCACACTTCCTGTATTATTACCCATCATTCCCTGTGTCCTCCCCACACTTCCTGTATTACCCATCATTCCCTGTGTCCTCCCCACACTTCCTGTATTATTACCCATCATTCCCTGTGTCCTCTCCCCATACTTCCTGTATTATTACCCATCATTCCTTGTGTCCTCTCCCCACACTTCCTGTATTACCCATCATTCCCTGTGTCCCCTCACTTCCTGTATTATTACCCATCATTCCCTGTGTCCCCCCCCCCCACTTCCTGTATTACCCATCATTCCCTGTGTCCCCACACCCCCCCCCCACACTTCCTGTATTACCTATCATTCCCTGTGTCCCCCCACACTTCCTATATTACCCATCATTCCCTGTGTCCCCCCCCCCACTTCCTATATTACCCATCATTCCCTGTGTCCCCCCCCCACACTTCCTGTATTACCCATCATTCCCTGTGTCCCCCCCCACACTTCCTGTATTACCCATCATTCCCTGTGTCCTCTCCCCACACTTCCTGTATTATTACCCATCGTTCCCTGTGTCCTCTCCACACTTACTGTATTATTACCCATCATTCCCTGTGTCCTCTCCCCACACTTCCTGTATTACCCATCATTCCCTGTGTCCTCCCCACACTTCCTGTATTATTGCCCATCATTCCCTGTGTCCCCCCCACACTTCCTATATTATTGCCCATCATTCCCTGTGTCCTCTCCCCACACTTCCTGTATTACCCATCATTCCCTGTGTCCTCTCCCCACACTTCCTGTATTACCCATCATTCCCTGTGTCCTCTCCCCACACTTCCTATATTATTACCCATCATTCCCTGTGTCCTCTCCCCACACTTCCTATATTATTACCCATCATTCCATGTGTCCTCCCCCCCCCCTTCCTGTATTACCCATCATTCCCTGTGTCCTCTCCCCCCCCCCTTCCTGTATTACCCATCATTCCCTGTGTCCTCTCCCCACACTTCCTGTATTATTGCCCATCATTCCCTGTGTCCTCTCCCCCCTTCCTGTATTATTACCCATCATTCCCTGTGTCCTCTCCCCACACTTCCTGTATTATTACCCATCATTCCCTGTGTCCTCCCCCACACTTCCTATATTATTACCCATCATTCCCTGTGTCCTCTCCACACTTCCTGTATTATTACCCATCATTCCCTGTGTCCTCTCTCCACACTTCCTGTATTATTACCCATCATTCCCTGTGTCCTCTCCCCACACTTCCTGTATTATTACCCATCATTCCCTGTGTCCTCCCCCCACACTTCCTGTATTATTACCCATCATTCCCTGTGTCCCCCCCCACACTTCCTGTATTGCCCATCATTCCCTGTGTCCTCCCCCCACACTTCCTGTATTATTACCCATCATTCCCTGTGTCCTCTCTCCACACTTCCTGTATTATTACCCATCATTCCCTGTGTCCTCTCCCCACACTTCCTGTATTGCCCATCATTCCCTGTGTCCTCTCCCCACACTTCCTGTATTATTACCCATCATTCCCTGTGTCCTCTCTCCACACTTCCTGTATTATTACCCATCATTCCCTGTGTCCTCTCCCCACACTTCCTGTATTATTACCCATCATTCCCTGTGTCCTCTCCCCACACTTCCTGTATTACCCATCATTCCCTGTGTCCTCTCCCCACACTTCCTGTATTACCCATCATTCCCTGTGCCCCCCCCCCCACTTCCTGTATTACCCATCATTCCCCGTGTCCTCTCCCCACACTTCCTGTATTATTACCCATCATTCCCTGTGTCCCCCCCCTTCCTGTATTATTACCCATCATTCCCTGTGTCCTCTCCCCATACTTCCTGTATTATTACCCATCATTCCCTGTGTCCCCCCACACTTCCAGTATTATTACCCATCATTCCCTGTGTCCTCTCCCCACACTTCCTGTATTATTACCCATCATTCCCTGTGTCCCCCCCACACTTCCTGTATTATTGCCCATCATTCCCTGTGTCCTCCCCACACTTCCTGTATTATTACCCATCATTCCCTGTGTCCTCTCCCCACACTTCCTATATTATTGCCCATCATTCCCTGTGTCCTCTCCCCACACTTCCTATATTATTACCCATCATTCCCTGTGTCCTCTCCCCACACTTCCTATATTATTACCCATCATTCCCTGTGTCCTCCCCCCCCCCCCTTCCTGTATTACCCATCATTCCCTGTGTCCTCTCCCCCCCCCCTTCCTGTATTACCCATCATTCCCTGTGTCCTCTCCCCACACTTCCTGTATTATTGCCCATCATTCCCTGTGTCCTCTCCCCCCTTCCTGTATTATTACCCATCATTCCCTGTGTCCTCCCCCACACTTCCTATATTATTACCCATCATTCCCTGTGTCCTCTCCACACTTCCTGTATTATTACCCATCATTCCCTGTGTCCTCTCTCCACACTTCCTGTATTATTACCCATCATTCCCTGTGTCCTCTCCCCACACTTCCTGTATTATTACCCATCATTCCCTGTGTCCTCCCCCCACACTTCCTGTATTATTACCCATCATTCCCTGTGTCCCCCCCCACACTTCCTGTATTGCCCATCATTCCCTGTGTCCTCTCTCCACACTTCCTGTATTATTACCCATCATTCCCTGTGTCCTCTCCCCACACTTCCTGTATTGCCCATCATTCCCTGTGTCCTCTCCCCACACTTCCTGTATTATTACCCATCATTCCCTGTGTCCTCTCTCCACACTTCCTGTATTATTACCCATCATTCCCTGTGTCCTCTCCCCCCCTTCCTGTATTATTACCCATCATTCCCTGTGTCCTCTCCCCACACTTCCTGTATTATTACCCATCATTCCCTGTGTCCTCTCCCCACACTTCCTGTATTACCCATCATTCCCTGTGTCCTCTCCCCACACTTCCTGTATTACCCATCATTCCCTGTGTCCTCTCCCCACACTTCCTGTATTACCCATCATTCCCTGTGCCCCCCCCCACACTTCCTGTATTACCCATCATTCCCCGTGTCCTCTCCCCACACTTCCTGTATTATTACCCATCATTCCCTGTGTCCCCCCCTTCCTGTATTATTACCCATCATTCCCTGTGTCCTCTCCCCATACTTCCTGTATTATTACCCATCATTCCCTGTGTCCTCTCCCCCCACACTTCCTGTATTATTGCCCATCATTCCCTGTGTCCCCCCACACTTCCAGTATTATTACCCATCATTCCCTGTGTCCTCTCCCCACACTTCCTGTATTATTACCCATCATTCCCTGTGTCCCCCCCACACTTCCTGTATTATTGCCCATCATTCCCTGTGTCCCCCCCAAACTTCCTGTATTATTACCCATCGTTCCCTGTGTCCTCTCCACACTTCCTGTATTATTACCCATCATTCCCTGTGTCCTCTCCACACTTCCTGTATTATTACCCATCATTCCCTGTGTCCTCCCCACACTTCCTGTATTATTACCCATCATTCCCTGTGTCCCCACACTTCCTGTATTATTACCCATCATTCCCTGTGTCCTCCCCACACTTCCTGTATTACCCATCATTCCCTGTGTCCCCCCCACACTTCCTGTATTACCCATCATTCCCTGTGTCCTCTCCCCTCCCCCCCATCATTCCCTGAGTCCCCCCACTTCCTGTATTACCCATCATTCCCTGTGTCCCCAGTCTGCGTCTTTCTCTGACAACCTCTGTCCTTCTCTCTGACAACCTGTATTGTGTGTTTTGCAGCAATGATCGCCCGGCAGCCTTACACCCTGCCTGGAAATTGAACCCGGGCGCGGCGGTGAGAGCGCCGAATCCTTTACCACGATGTACATGTTGTAACTACAATTTTGGTTACTCGTTAATGATTGGAAGACACACGAGAGGTCTGGAAGTTATCCCACCGTTTTTGTTTATTGTTATTTGTACTTGAATGTTTTTACCGGATATAATGTACATGTTGTAACTACATGCTTCCAATTTTGGTTATAATGTCTGAAAATGTGTACTGTACTATGTCTTTGTGTAATGCTGTTGTAATGTACAATAAAATTTACCTATAAAAAATCGCCAGCGATATAGAATTATTGCATTGCGCGAGACCCATCACGTGTCGCTCAGATAAAAGGTTGGGGACCGAACGACGCTGGTGATGGAGTGTAGGAGGAGATTCAGATATAAAGTCTTTACTATCACTTTTACCTACAGGTGAGTCTATAATACGGCCTATAATAAGACTTACCTGTAGGTATAGAGAGAATATCTCCTAAACCTGTACGGTGTAGGAGATATTCCCCTCGCAATGCGCCGCTGATTGCAGCGGCGCATGCGCAGGGGGGATCCTCAGCTAAAGGGCCGGCACCTGCCGGACCTTGCCGGAATGAAATCTCCTACGCGCATGCGCGGGAGTGACGACCTCGCCGCTCCAGCCAATCACAGCGCTGGAGTGGTGATACCCGGAAGACACGCCGGGCAAGATGACATCTCGCTTGGCGTAGACCAGGTAAGTTCTCTACACCTCGTTTAAGGTAAGTATTTCATAATGAGCTAGTATGCGGTGCATACTAGCTCATTATGGCTTTTGTATTACAGGTGTAAAAAAAAAAAATTGTATATGCGGGTATACAACCGCTTTGGTGAAATTAAACAAGCCAAGATCAACTACTACTCGATCCACCATGAGATCAACTACCCATCCCCCCCCCGAGAGATTGATAAATATTGACCCTAATGTAGAACAATCTATTCGGGATATTGGGCGCATGAACACACGGAGACCCTTATTTACTATCGCTCACCCGGAACGGCTTCATGGAGTTCTGGATTGTTGGGACCATCCACTGAAAAACAAAGATGGATACCAAGATCATTTCCAAGACAAGAAGCCACCACCCCCTTAAACAACCCTCCCTCTGAAGGGCGAGAAGATTACTGGCACCATCCATCCTTCATAGTGGTCAGTGGGGGTCAGAAGAGGAACTGCAGACATTTTCCCATGATTCCCTCACAGTTATGGGCAGGGCCGTCTTTAATATGGTTTGGGCCCTGGGCAAACATTTTTTTTGGGCCCCCCTCCAGCTTATTTTGGGCCTGGCTGGTTCACATGTATGTTTTGGCGGCCCTCATGTGTGCAGGTACAGCAGACCATTGATTTGAATGGGCCGCCATGCTTTTGTTTCCTGCAGAAAAAAGGTGCATTCAGCATTTTAAAAATATAGTTGCCTTGAAATCCATTCTGCTTTTGCACCATGCTGCTTACCTGCAGTTCTTGCACCATGCTGCTTACCTGCAGTTCTTGCACCATGCTACTTACCTGCAGTTCCTGCACCATGCTACTTACCTGCAGTTCTTGCACCATGCTTGTGACGGATCTCAGATACCCCAGGTGGGCACATCCGCCAGACCTGTGTCTCCTGTCCTCCAAACGCACCCGCAGCCTGCAACCTCGCCATAACCAGCCCTTAACCCCTCAATCACGAGACAATCCACACAGGTGTTGAGGGTTAAACATCCAGAGCTTAAACTGTTTATTAAATTCCAAGACATACAGTTACACAGAGATAGGGACACTCCCCTTAGCCAACAACCAATGGGAACTGACCATTTGTACATTGAAACAGTCTACAGATACCTAATGAGTTTATGGTAAGCAGGCAGCCTCAATACACACCCCCTGCGGAGAGATGTCTGCAGTCCAGGCCATTGTCTATGTGTCATGAATCCACACAATTAGACACAGCAACAAGAGGGGGGGGGGGTGGGGGGAGAAGGGTTGTAACATTACATTACATCCATGCCAGCTTGTCCCGGGTCTCCAGTATCTTCTGGCCCATAGTCTGTCGGTAGGAGGCACGGGCACAGTTCTTTCCAAAACACACAGTGACAGTGGGTTCTGTCACATTTCTCCCTTTTTAAAAACAGACTAACCAGGTTCCTGACCCCCAACTGGTCTGGACCTGCGTTAGTCACAAACTTCCACCCCAGGCAACCAGGAAAAGTAAAAGTACGACTCCGGCGCTGGGGAGCAAAACCGCACATAGGGTCTCCCATGAATAAAAACAGCCGCTGCAGAGTGGGAACAGCTGTCTGCACTCCTCTGATCCGGGGCTGGGTTGCAGATATTGGAGGGAGCTGAATAATCCTCTGCCCTGATGCCAGCGCTTCAGCTGGGAGGGAACATAGGCTGGTAGGGCTATGCATTTTGGGAGGAAAAGGTACTTGCTTTTCTCCTGGTGTAGTTACCAGCCGCTGAGAAGGTATCTTGCAGGGACTATCTCCCGGATTCTTCATCTCTTGTTCTGATGCTGGGCAGAGACCATCAGCGCTCTGTCCTATAGCCAGCGCTTCTGCCGGGGGGACATATGCAAAAGTTGGGTACAGCCACTGGAGAGGGGGAAGGGTTTTCTCCCCTGCCGGTTCTGTGACCAGCCACTGGGGTGACTTCTGACAGGGGCTGTCTCCCAAACCCTCCAAAAACATACTGAGGGCTGGGCAGGGGCCAGCAGAACTCTGCCCCGTAGCCAACGCTTCTGCTGGGGGTATAAACACTGGGGTAGTGTCCAAGTGCTGGGGAAACAGCTCACTGAGGTCATCCCTCGGACTCCCTGGATCTAACTCTGAGGGTGGGCAGAGGCCAGCGGCACTCTGCCCCGTAGCCAGCGCTTCTGCTGGGGGGATAAACACTGGGATAGTGTCCAAGTGCTGGGGAAACAGCTCACTGAGGTCCTCCCTCGGACTCCCTGGATCTAACTCTGAGGGTGGGCAGAGGCCAGCGGCACTCTGCCCCGTAGCCAGCGCTTCTGCTGGGGGGATGAACACTGGGGTAGTGTCCAATTGTTTGGGAGGGAGAATTGCTTCCTCTACTCCCGGTGGGGATATCTGCTGTTGGGGAAACAGCTTACGCAGATCCTCTTCCAGACTCTCCGAATCCAACTCTTTTTCTGATGCTGGGCAGATGCCAGGGGCACTCTGCCCTGTAGCCAGCGCTTCTGCTGGGGCACCAGATGAGATACTCTGGACTTGCTGCTGATCACCATTTCCCAGCCTTCCAGCGCCTGTCTCAACTCCTCTTTCTGAGACCTTAATGCTTCTCGCTGCCTGGGAAACCTCCGTTGCGTTCCGGCATTCTAGCACTCGCAGTGCCCTCTGTATCATCGCTGCTTCTTCCATTGCGGTAAGGACGGGAAAACGTAGGGTCACCCCTGGCCCCATTTGCTCCTCATCTTTTTGACTGTCTGCAATTTCTCGTGGACAGTCCCAGGCAACGGGAGCCATGCCAGGCTGCTGGTTACCGTCAAACAGTCGCTTGTAGGCAATCTCGAGCTCCCATTCCTGCTCAACCAAGAACTCCAATTCCTCCGGATCACATGCATCTTCGGGGAGGTCCAGCACCTCATCTCGGAAGTCCAGGATGTTTTCCAGCCTCCACTCCTCATCGCTCCCAAAGTCTGGGTCTCCGTACATTTTTTGATGGAGCAGCCCCACGCCGCCGTAGCCAACGCCTTCTGTCGTGCTGCCATCTGCTGTACTTGGCCACAGTTGAGCCGCGAACCACCGGAGGGCTCTGTAGCTGGCGTCCAGCTTCATCTCCTCCTGGACCAATCTTCCGAGCTCCGTCTTCCAATCATCTCGCGGTCGTTCCCTCAGGAACACCTCTCGTGCACGGTACTGCGTCCAGTACATCTCTGAGGAGGAGGGAAGGATCTTCCCCTGCTGGCGCCGCTCGTAGCTTAGCGCCTCATGCCAGAGTTGCCGGCGGATCACATCCTCCCAGCCGAGCATGGTGCGCTCTGTCACTGGTCCCTGATGTTTCTTCCGCATGCCTTGCAGCCTCCTCCCGAACTCCGCTCTCATGTTGGCTGGTCCCCGTATCGCTCCTCGGCAGCTGCCCAGATCTTGAATCCTGGTGGTGGTTTGGATGTCCTGGACTGCAGGAGACGTCCCACTGCTGCCACCACTGTGACGGATCTCAGATACCCCAGGTGGGCACATCCGCCAGACCTGTGTCTCCTGTCCTCCAAACGCACCCACAGCCTGCAACCTCGCCATAACCAGCCCTTAACCCCTCAATCACGAGACAATCCACACAGGTGTTGAGGGTTAAACATCCAGAGCTTAAACTGTTTATTAAATTCCAAGACATACAGTTACACAGAGCTAGGGACACTCCCCTTAGCCAACAACCAATGGGAACTGAACATTTGTACATTGAAACAGTCTACAGATACCTAATGAGTTTATGGTAAGCAGGCAGCCTCAATACACACCCCCTGCGGAGAGATGTCTGCAGTCTAGGCCATTGTCTATGTGTCATGAATCAACACAATTAGACACAGCAACAAGGGGGGGGTGGTGGGGGGAGAAGGGTTGTAACATTACATTACATCCATGCCAGCTTGTCCCGGGTCTCCAATATCTTCTGGCCCATAGTCTGTCGGTAGGAGGCACGGACACAGTTCTTTCCAAAACACACAGTGACAGTGGGTTCTGTCACAATGCTACTTACCTGCAGTTCTTGCACCATGCTACTTACCTGCAGTTCTTGCACCATGCTACTTACCTGCAGTTCTTGCACCATGCTACTTACCTGCAGTTCTTGCACCATGCTACTTACCTGCAGTTCCTGCACACACAAACGCACTGTGTTTTTAAAAGCGTGACCTAAACGTCTAAAGATGCAGCAAGTTTGACAGTGCGGGAACTGCAGATAAGTCACAGCAGACAGCAGAATGGACAGACAGTGCTGTATTTCAGTGCTTGATGGGCATAGGCGTGCCGTGTGCGCAGCCTATTACATGAGGCATGCGCTTTTCTTTGCAGGAAACGCAGGCATGGCGGCCCATTCAAATGAATGGGCTGCTGTGCCTGCGCAAATGTGGGCCACCAAAACACATACGTGTGAACCAGCCAGGCCCAAAATAAGCCCATCAAGCAGTTAAATACAGACAGTAATGCCATGTGCTCTGAGGCCTTACTCAGCCTGGACTGCAGGTCTGGTCTGTGATTTAAAGAGTTCCTCTATTTTACACATGGCATGGCATGGGGTCCCATGGTGCTAAAGCAGAATGGACAGAAGGTGCTGTGATCCCCATGCCATGCCATGTGTAAAATAGAGGAACTTTTTAAAACACTGACCAGACCTGCAGTGAATCATCAAATATTATAAAGACTTTGGGCACACTCTACAGATTTCTATTTACAATATAGATTAGCAAACAGTGACATACCTTGAGGAGCAGGACATGAAGAAGTCAGCCTCGGGAAGAGCAAACTGGGGATGTTATAAAATCACATTCTAATTCACTTTTATATACAAGCAGCACCCAGTGGCAGGAAGGGAGAAGTGCACGTCTAAAGGGAAGCCAGGGGTGCTGTACATTTTACTGTCACTGGCTGCGGAATCCAAAAGGTACTGACACGGTGGTTTCTCCGCCACAACCTCCATTTTTAGAGTCCCACGCACCGCAGAAGCACTCTAATAATAATAAAAGTGGCCAGTAAATATAAACACTAATAAGAATAGATGAATGAGGCATAGAGAGTCAAATCAAGAGACACCACATCCCGTAACAAATAGAGGAAGATTGGATGAGGGGATCGGGTAACAAACCCTGGGACTTTAAACGGTGTCAAGGTATAAATGGGTCAAAGAGTAATAATGTAGATAAAAATATAATTTATTGGAGAATACAATATGTCAAAAAATTGAAACATAACAATGATGATCCTTGTAGTCATATAGCGGCTTGGATGGAACAAGCAACGCCCAGACCTGTTAGAAAGTGCCCGACATGTTTCGCTACAAGCTTCATCAGGAGCATATAAACAGGGAAGGCTACAAGGAGTAAACAAAGAACAGCATAAATATTTATACATTTGAATCATTGGCGTGTCAGCAATATTACAGTGACAAGCATTTAGAAAGTTTGAACAATAGATAGTGATGATCAATCATAAAAGTTAAGGGGGAAGAACAGTTAAATAATGTCAAATATTCATGAATAATACATAGATCACAAAAAACATATATGAATAAAAGTGATCAAGAACAGACTTACCACGCAAGATCAAAGATCATCAAATAATAAAAGAATATATATTAAAACTATGCATATAAAGCCATAGTTCATAGCCAAATTTGGCCTGTAGACATAGAGCCACACTGGAACCAGTCCATACAAGGATTGTCAAAAAAATGCTGCAGTAAAAAAGAGAGGATAAATAGAATTACATATATGTGAGGTATATAGGGTGTATACAGCATGTATATCCATAGACTTACAGACATATACATGTATATAAACGCAGAAAGATTTATGCAATGACCCTGTACTTGCAGGGTACTGCATCAAAAGTCATGATGCTGTATAAAAATATATATATATGTATTTGAATTCAAAAATACCTATTTGGGTTGATAGGGTCCGGTAATGAGACTAATAATAATAATAAATGAAAAAACAAAACAAAACAAAAATCAGGCAGACTCGTTTGACTTTTCTTGCGTCACTTCTCTCTGGGGGGGGGGTCTACCAAACACAGTTCTGGGTGGAGAGCCCTTCAATCTGCCCTCCATTGGATATGAAGCCGCCCCCCCCCCCAATGTGTACTTACAGATGCCAGTCTCCTCTCCAGGTGTATGGCCTGCTGGCTCCAGGAAAGGGTTACTAAAGCCGGACACCCCATCAGGACCCCTTGCCTCAAGACATTATAGCCGCACATCCCACAATGACCCCACTGGCTCCAGGTGGGGGCCGCTAGACCAGGACACTCCGCCATGACCCTTCATCTCCAGGCAAGGGCCACTAGAACCAGACACCCCACTATAATGCCTAGACTCAAGGTAAAGGCCACTAGAGCCACACCCCCTACTATGACCCTTGTGTAAAAGACAATGTGCACCATGTGGTACCCCATCTACTCCTAGCAATGCGATATATGGCATGTATACAGGGTGGTGCCCATAACAGCCAATCAAATACACTTCCCTGTTCACGGATTGGCTGTTATGATACATCATTACTCTTATTGTACAGACTCACCCAGCACCAGGCACAGCGCGGGCCAGCTATAAGGGTCCTTCACAAAGAGGGAGACCACCTGGATGGGATCCACCAGTATGCCGTACCTGGGAGAGAAGACATGACGTGCGATGAGTATCATCTTCCCATAAACCTCTACACCCAATCAATGGGAGCCAATGGCGGACACTGCAGGGTTCACTTACTTTATGATGTTCTCCAGGAAGAGCCGAGCGTTTCCCAGGACCTGGAAGAGAAAAGACAAATCATCAGGAAGAATCCACCATCCCTACCCATCCCCCACCACATTCTGCCCACCTACACTGTGATGGGGGAACATAATATGAGGGCACACTGTGATGGGGGGACATATGAGGGCACACTGTGATGGGGGGACATATGAGGGCACACTGTGATGGGGGGACATAATATGAGGGCACACTGTGATGGGGGATAATATGAGGGCACACTGTGATGGGGGAACATAATATGAGGGCACACTGTGATGAGGGGACATATGAGGGCACACTGTGATGGGGGGATATAATATGAGGGCACATTGTGTGCCCTCATATTATGTCCCCCCATCACAGTGTGCCCTCATATTATGTCCCCCCATCACAGTGTGGGGGACATAATTGTGATGGGGGACACAATTTCAGGACACACTGTGATGGGGGACGTAATTTCAGGACACACTGTGATGGGGGACATATTTTCAGGACACACTGTGATGGGGGGGGGAAAAAAAAATTCAGGACACACGGTGATGGGGGACATAATATGAGGGCACACTGTGGTTTGTTTTCTCTGACTCTCGTGGATAGGGCTCAGCTGCAGTTGCCAGTAGTAAATATGGCGGTATGCTGTGAAGTAAAGGAATTTTACCCACAAGGAACATGGCCGACCAGGCATCGGAGGCTCCGCCCATTCTGGAACTGAGGCGGGTCTCCAGTAAACACAAGCTTAAAGGGGGCGGGGCTTGTTGCAAGACGACGCACAAGGGAAAGAAAAGTCGTCACCCTGGCAACCGCGGCCTAGATGACAACAAAGACAGCCAGAGAGAGACAGCCAGAGAGAGACAGCCAGAGAGAGACAGCCAGAGAGAGAGAGAGAAAGACAGCCAGAGAGAGACAGCCAGCCTGAGAAAGAGAGACAGCCAGAGAGAGACAGCCTGAGAGAGACAGCCAGCATGAGAGAGAGAGACAGCCAGAGGAAGACAGCCTGAGAGAGAGAGAGAGACAGCCAGAGAGAGACAGCCAGAGAGAGAGAGACAGCCAGCCTAAGAGAGAAAGACAGCCAGAGAGACAGCGAGAGAGAGAGAGACAGCCAGCCTAAGAGAGACAGCCAGCCTGAGAGAGAGAGAGAGACAGCCAGCCTAAGAGAGAAAGACAGCCAGAGAGAGAGAGACAGCGAGAGAGAGACAGCCAGAGAGAGAGACAGCCAGAGAGAGAGACAGCCAGCCTAAGAGAGAAAGACAGCCAGAGAGAGACAGCGAGAGAGAGAGAGAGCCAGCCTAAGAGAGAGACAGCCAGCCTGAGAGAGAGAGACAGCCAGCCTGAGAGAGAGAGAGACAACCAGAGAGAGACAGCCAGCCTGATAGAGAGAGACAGCCAGCCTGAGAGAGAGAGACAGCCAGAGAGAGAGAGAGACAGCCAGCCTGAGAGAGAGACAGCCAGCCTAAGAGAGACAGCCAGCCTGAGAGAGAAAGACAGCCAGAGAGAGACAGCCAGAGAGAGACAGCCAGCCTAAGAGAGAAAGACAGCCAGAGAGAGAGAGACAGCGAGAGAGAGACAGCCAGCCAGAGAGAGAGAGACAGCGAGAGAGAGAGAGACAGCCAGCCTAAGAGAGACAGCCAGCCTAAGAGAGACAGCCAGCCTGAGAGAGAGAGAGACAGCCAGCCTGAGAGAGAAAGACAGCCAGAGAGAGACAGCCAGAGAGAGACAGCCAGCCTAAGAGAGAAAGACAGCCAGAGAGAGAGACAGCCAGCCTAAGAGAGAGACAGCCAGCCTGAGAGAGAGAGACAGCCAGCCTGAGAGAGAGAGAGACAACCAGAGAGAGACAGCCAGAGAGAGACAGCCAGCCTAAGAGAGAGAGACAGCGAGAGAGAGAGACAGCCAGCCTAAGAGAGAGACAGCCAGCCTGAGAGAGAGAGACAGCCAGCCTGAGAGAGAGAGAGACAACCAGAGAGAGACAGCCAGCCTGATAGAGAGAGACAGCCAGCCTGAGAGAGAGAGACAGCCAGAGAGAGAGAGAGACAGCCAGCCTGAGAGAGAGACAGCCAGTGAGAGACAGCCAGCCTGTGAGAGAGAGCCAGCCAGCCTGAGAGAGAGAGAGAGAGACAGCCAGCCTGAGAGAGAGAGACAGCCAGAGAGACACAGCCAACCTGAGAGAGAAAGACAGCCAGAGAGAGACAGCCAGAGAGAGAGACAGCCAGCCTAAGAGAGAGAGACAGCCAGCCTAAGAGAGAGAGAGACAGCCAGCCTGAGAGAGACAGCCAGAGAGAGAGAGACAGCCAGAGAGAGAGAGACAGCCAGAGGAAGACAGCCTGAGAGAGAGAGAGAGACAGCCAGAGAGAGACAGCCAGAGAGAGAGAGACAGCCAGCCTAAGAGAGAAAGACAGCCAGAGAGAGAGACAGCGAGAGACAGCCAGCCAGAGAGAGAGAGACAGCGGGAGAGAGAGACAGCCAGCCTAAGAGAGACAGCCAGCCTGAGAGAGAGAGAGAGACAGCCAGCCTAAGAGAGAAAGACAGCCAGAGAGAGAGACAGCGAGAGAGAGACAGCCAGCCAGAGAGAGAGACAGCCAGCCTAAGAGAGACAGCCAGCCTGAGAGAGAGAGAGAGACAGCCAGCCTAAGAGAGAAAGACAGCCAGAGAGAGAGACAGCGAGAGAGAGACAGCCAGCCAGAGAGAGAGACAGCCAGCCTAAGAGAGACAGCCAGCCTGAGAGAGAGAGAGAGACAGCCAGCCTGAGAGAGACAGCCAGCCTGAGAGAGAGACAGAAAGAGACAGCCAGCCTAAGAGAGAGAGACAGCCAGCCTGAGAGAGAGACAGTCAGCCTGAGAGAGAGACAGCCAGCCTGAGAGAGAGAGACAGTCAGCCTGAGAGAGAGACAGCCAGCCTGAGAGAGAGACAGCCAGCCTGAGAGAGAGAGACAGCCAGCCTGAGAGAGAGAGAGACAGCCATGTTCAGGAACAGCTTCCAGTCCGGCTTCCTGTACAGTATAGGGAGCAAACCTCTCCAGATATGGGACAAGAAGGTGACCCATCTGTATACTATATATATATGTATATACCTCATCTGAATACTCCTGTGCAGACCAATCGAGTTCCCCCACCCCAAACAGAGTCCTGACCTTGTTTGGGGTGGAGGAACTCGATCGGTCCGCATGGGGAGTCCTGTGATGTCAGATTATACAATCGTGTGTACACAAGTCCATTGGAAAAAACTCCAAACACGCATGCTCAGAAGCAATGCTCACCATAACACAACATTAGCAGAAGTTGCTCAAAGGATGGCGCTAAATAGTGTCCCATCATTGGTGTCAGTGGGAGGAATAGTGTCCCATCATTGGTGTCAGTGGGAGGAATAGTGTCCCATCATTGGTGTCAGTGGGAGGAATAGCGTCCCATCATTGGTGTCAGTGGGAGGAATAGTGTCCCATCATTGGTGTCAGTGGGGGGAATAGTGTCCCATCATTGGTGTCAGTGGGAGGAATAGTGTCCCATCATTGGTGTCAGTGGGGGGAATAGTGTCCCATCATTGGTGTCAGTGGGGGGAATAGTGTCCCATCATTGGTGTCAGTGGGGGGAATAGTGTCCCATCATTGGTGTCAGTGGGAGGAATAGTGTCCCATCATTGGTGTCAGTGGGGGGAATAGTGTCCCATCATTGGTGTCAGTGGGAGGAATAGTGTCCCATCATTGGTGTCAGTGGGAGGAATAGTGTCCCATCATTGGTATCAGTGGGAGGAATAGTGTCCCATCATTGGTGTCAGTGGGAGGAATAGTGTCCCTTCATTGGTGTCAGTGGGGGGAATAGTGTCCCATCATTGGTGTCAGTGGGAGGAATAGTGTCCCATCATTGGTGTCAGTGGGAGGAATAGTGTCCCATCATTGGTGTCAGTGGGAGGAATAGTGTCCCATCATTGGTGTCAGTGGGAGGAATAGTGTCCCATCATTGGTATCAGTGAGAGGAATAGTGCCCCATCATTGGTGTCAGTGGGAGGAATAGTGCCCCATCATTGGTGTCAGTGGGAGGAATAGTGTCCCATCATTGGTGTCAGTGGGAGGAATAGTGCCCCATCATTGGTGTCAGTGGGAGGAATAGTGTCCCATCATTGGTGTCAGTGGGAGGAATAGTGTCCCATCATTGGTGTCAGTGGGAGGAATAGTGTCCCATCATTGGTGTCAGTGGGAGGAATAGTGTCCCATCATTGGTGTCAGTGGGAGGAATAGTGTCCCATCATTGGTGTCAGTGGGAGGAATAGTGCCCCATCATTGGTGTCAGTGGGAGGAATAGTGTCCCATCATTGGTGTCAGTGGGAGGAATAGTGTCCCATCATTGGTGTCAGTGGGAGGAATAGTGTCCCATCATTGGTGTCAGTGGGGGGAATAGTGTCCCATCATTGGTGTCAGTGGGAGGAATAGTGTCCCATCATTGGTGTCAGTGGGAGGAATAGTGCCCCATCATTGGTGTCAGTGGGAGGAATAGTGTCCCATCATTGGTGTCAGTGGGAGGAATAGTGCCCCATCATTGGTGTCAGTGGGAGGAATAGTGTCCCATCATTGGTGTCAGTGGGGGGAATAGTGTCCCATCATTGGTGTCAGTGGGAGGAATAGTGTCCCATCATTGGTGTCAGTGGGAGGAATAGTGTCCCATCATTGGTGTCAGTGGGAGGAATAGTGTCCCATCATTGGTATCAGTGGGAGGAATAGTGTCCCATCATTGGTGTCAGCTGGAGGAATAGTGTCCCATCATTGGTGTCAGTGGGAGGAATAGTGTCCCATCATTGGTGTCAGTGGGAGGAATAGTGTCCCATCATTGGTGTCAGTGGGGGGAATAGTGTCCCATCATTGGTGTCAGTGGGAGGAATAGTGTCCCATCATTGGTGTCAGTGGGGGGAATAGTGTCCCATCATTGGTGTCAGTGGGAGGAATAGTGTCCCATCATTGGTGTCAGTGGGAGGAATAGTGTCCCATCATTGGTGTCAGTGGGAGGAATAGTGTCCCATCATTGGTGTCAGCTGGAGGAATAGTGTCCCATCATTGGTGTCAGTGGGAGGAATAGTGTCCCATCATTGGTGTCAGTGGGAGGAATAGTGTCCCATCATTGGTATCAGTGAGAGGAATAGTGCCCCATCATTGGTGTCAGTGGGAGGAATAGTGTCCCATCATTGGTGTCAGTGGGGGGAATAGTGTCCCATCATTGGTGTCAGCTGGAGGAATAGTGTCCCATCATTGGTGTCAGTGGGAGGAATAGTGTCCCATCATTGGTGTCAGCTGGAGGAATAGTGTCCCATCATTGGTGTCAGTGGGAGGAATAGTGTCCCATCATTGGTGTGAGTGGGAGGAATAGTGTCCCATCATTGGTGTCAGTGGGAGGAATAGTGTCCCATCATTGGTGTCAGCTGGAGGAATAGTGTCCCATCATTGGTGTCAGTGGGAGGAATAGTGTCCCATCATTGGTGTCAGCTGGAGGAATAGTGTCCCATCATTGGTGTCAGTGGGAGGAATAGTGTCCCATCATTGGTGTCAGTGGGAGGAATAGTGTCCCATCATTGGTATCAGTGGGAGGAATAGTGTCCCATCATTGGTGTCAGTGGGAGGAATAGTGTCCCATCATTGGTGTCAGTGGGAGGAATAGTGTCCCATCATTGGTGTGAGTGGGAGGAATAGTGTCCCATCATTGGTGTCAGTGGGAGGAATAGTGTCCCATCATTGGTGTCAGCTGGAGGAATAGTGTCCCATCATTGGTGTCAGTGGGAGGAATAGTGTCCCATCATTGGTGTCAGCTGGAGGAATAGTGTCCCATCATTGGTGTCAGTGGGAGGAATAGTGTCCCATCATTGGTGTCAGTGGGAGGAATAGTGTCCCATCATTGGTATCAGTGGGAGGAATAGTGTCCCATCCTTGGTGTCAGTGGGAGGAATAGTGTCCCATCATTGGTGTCAGTGGGAGGAATAGTGTCCCATCCACCATTGGAGCACAGGTGTGTGAGGAGGAAGGTGTGTGAGAAGCTGCTGTGTGAGAAGGGAGTTGCCTGGAAATCTCTCCCAGCTCTCCTGGCCCCATTCTGGGGAAGCCATGGAGGGCAGTGGGGCCTCCCCTGCTGGAGGCTCTCAGCCATCTCCTGGGCCATCTGCTGACATGTCTGCCCCTCTACAAGCCTCAGCTGGTGATCTCTCTGCCCCTGGTGTGGATGAAGGCTCGGAGGCCATTCGGGAGCGAGTGGTGGCCGGGATAAAAGTCCTAAACCGGGAGAGGGATAAGCTGTACAAGCTACGTGCGGAGCTGAAGCGCCTGAGAAGGCAACGTGAAGGCTTGCATAGCCAGAAACGCGGATCCATGGATCCAGAGATCCAATTGGCCAAGGTCCGTGTGGACCATCAGGATACCATCGTGGCCATAATGGAAGGAAGGGATGGTCCTTTCAAGGAAAAGTTCTCCAACGAAAGGAGGTTTGCAAAGGTGACAAAGATGGAGGTGGAGGAGGAGGAGACCCCCAGTTCTGACCCCCTGCCCCCCCAGGGAGAGGTAAGCACCCCAATGCCTTCCCAGGACTCAGGAGGCATGCTTAGGGTGATCCAGGTAATGGAGTCTCCTGTGCGGGGGGATCGGATGGTCTTTAATGATGAAGATATTGCAGATGGTGTACCTGATAAAGTGAAGCCAGCTAAGCCCCATGTTGTGGATAAGACTGTGTATGTACCATCTAGCACCATGACTGATAATGTGCCTAATAATAAGACTGTATGCAGTAATAATGTGCCTGCTGAGGCTGCAATGCAGCAAGAGACACGTTCAGAAAATGACATTCCTGTGAAGGAACTGCAAGTCCCAGCAGAACCCATTAACCCTCCTGATGCTGAGACCAGAGCTGATTGCCCCACTGCTGCTCTGGACTCCACAGCGCAGCATCAGGCGACGGCCGGTACTGCAATAGAAACTATAATTATACCTGATGGGAATGTGTGTGTGACTGATAATAATCATCCCAGTTCAGGTGGGATGGACAATGGTCCCAGTTCAGGTGGGATGGACAATGGTCCCATTTCAGGTGGGATGGACAATGGTCCCAGTTCAGGTGGGATGGACAATGGTCCCAGTTCAGGTGGGATGGACAATGGTCCCATTTCAGGTGGGATGGACAATGGTCCCATTTCAGGTGGGATGGACAATGGTCCCATTTCAGGTGGGATGGACAATGGTCCCAGTTCAGGTGGGATGGACAATACTAACTCTGTTCATGCAGATAAAGTGACTTCAGTGTGGGGTCTTGGCCCCAATAAACCCACTTTTGCTCAGGTGTTGCGCTCTGCCCCTGGTAGCTCCGCCCCCAAGCAGGGTTTTCCCCTACGAGCTACTACCTGGAGCCCCCCGGGATCTGGTCTTGGGTCTCTGGCTTCTGCTGGGGGTCCAAGACGTAATGTTGTCATCCTGAAATGGGAGGGTGGTGCAGTCCCCCCTGCAAGGCGTGCAGTGGTGGATTTAATTCTAGAAATGGGCTTTGGGGTTAACGATCTCTATGCTTTTATTCATGTGTCAGGGACGCGAGAGTATACTGTCAGTTTCACCAAGCCAGAGGGTCTTGACCTGTTCTGGGAGCGATATGAGGCCCGGTGCAGGTCAAGACCCGAATGGGAAAGTCTGGCCCCAGTTGCGATTTCGCAGCGGTCAACAGTAAAAAAGATCACTATCATCCTCACCAATGAGAGCGTCCCTGCCAGGGATCTGGAGGTCTGGTTGAGGAACTACGGGGAGGTTTTGACCAAACCCAGTAAAATATTAGATGAGCGTAACATCTGGACTGGGGGATGGTCGGTAACAGTCAGGCTGGCCAGGGATGGAAATGTTGTCCGTCACCTGCCCTCCTCGGCTTTCATAGGGAGGGATAGGATGACCGTGTTCTACCCTGGTCAGCCGAAGCTGTGCCACCGCTGTGGAGAGAAGGGGCACCTTAGCTCCTCCTGTTCGGCCTTGATATGCTCAGTGTGTCGGGGTCAGGGTCATATGGCCAAGGACTGCACCCAGAAGATCAGGTGCAACCTGTGCCTGCAACTTGGCCACCCTTATAGCAGGTGCCCTGAAGCCTGGCACAATATGGAGAAGGAGGTAGTGGATGAGATGTCAAGGCTGGACAGGATGGAGGGGGAGGCCCCTGGTGTACCATCCTCCGCTGCGGTGACCGACCCCCCTGGTCCTGCTCAGGATCCCTCCCCAGTTCCCTCCCCAGTTCCTGTGGCCACCCCTCCTGTGTCTGTAAGTACTCCTTCTGTATCTGTCTCTGTGTCCCCCCAGCCTACTGTACCTGCTCCTCTTGTGTCAGAACCTTCCAAGTCTGTGCCCCCTGAGTCAGTTACCCCCCAGGAGTCTATCCCTCCTAAGTCGGATTTACCCCCCCCCATCAGGAGTGGTAGCGGGTACTAAAAAGGTCGCTTCAAAGAAAAAAACAAGGGATGAGGGCATCTCTGAGGCTGACCTCAAGTACCTGGAGGAGAGAAGGAAGGTTGGGCGGCGGAAGAAGCAGGCGGTGAGGACGGAACGGGGGCGGGAAGCTCCGGTGCAGGTCTCCACCCGTCGTAGGTCCTCTAGGTGGGATATTTCCTCATCTGGAGCTTCTTCAGAGCTGAGCTCCGATTCAGAGATGGAGTTGGAGGCGGCCTCAAGAAAGAGGGAGGCTTCTGGTGATGAGCAGCAGAGGGGAGCTAAGAAGCAATCCACCCAATAACCCAAATGGCGGTTCCCCCTCCGTTAAAAGTGGCGACAATAAATGTCGCCAGCATTAAGTCAGTGAGAGCTCGTTCTATGGCCTTCTTTTTGTTCAGCCAATTAGATGCTGAAATTTTATTTTTGCAAGAGACTAGGCTCACCTCCTTGGCAGATATTCATATGGCCAAGAGAGAGTGGAGGTATGGTCCATCTTACTGGTCTCTTGCGGCCGAGCCTTACGGCGGTGTGGCGGTGTTTAAAACCGGCATGGTAACTGTCCGGCGGGTTATTGAGGTGGAGATTGGGAGATGTATGGTCTTAGACGTCCTTGTGGGAGGGCAGGACCTGCGCCTAATTAATATCTATGGGCCGCACACAAAGTGGGACAGGAAATGCCTTTTTACAAGGATCAAGCCATTTCTTTTTACATCCCGGCAAGTGGTCTTTGGAGGTGACTTTAATACGGTGACTAGGCCCAAGGACAGGAAGGACTTCAAGGACAGGCTGGGATATGATAAATAGTATGGTTAGGGATGCTGGTCTTGTGGATGTGCACATTGCGCACCTCCCGGATGACACCGGGTTCACCTTTCATCGTGGTAATAGTCAGAGTAGGATAGACAGGTTTTTTTTGAAGGAGGCCTCTGCTTTCTCACCCCCAGTGGTGCAGGCAGTAGAGTTCTCTGATCACTGTATGCTATCTGTGGCCCTGAATGCTTCAGACGCCCCTCAGAGGGGAAAGGGCATCTGGAGATTGAATTCGACTCTACTCCAGGAAGAACATGTTAGACAATCCTTTGAGGAATTCTTTCAGGCACAGGTGACCCTCCTGGACTTTTGTAGCAGCAAGGCTGAGTGGTGGGAGCTGACCAAAAAGAGGATCGCTGGATTCTTCAGGGGCCTAGCCAATAGAACACAGTTTAATAAATATATGACCTACCAACGTTTGCGGAGGAAGCTGGATATTCTTGTCTCGAGAGGAGGAGATCCTGGGGCAATCTCCGAAGTGAAACTCCTTCTCAGGAAGTGTCAATATGACCGGCATGCCTCTTTGGTTCTGGAGAGGGACTATGGGAAGTACCACTCGCCTGACCCTTACCAGAACTGCAAACAAGGTGTAGCTGTTAAAGCGGTCGTTGGCCTTAAGGACAGTACAGGTTCCGTGACAAAGTCCAGGTCAGGGATTCTGGAGGTCGTGAGGTCCTTTTATGCCGACCTTCTTGGAAGGAAAGAGCTTGACCGTGACAAGATGGAAAGCTTTTTGGACTCTACTCCAGGTCTAAATGGTGGAGATGTTCCATTGATGAATTTGACAGAGGAGATCACAGTTGAAGAGGTGATGAGGGCAATTGAACAGCTTGCCATCAAAAAGTCACCCGGACCGGATGGCTTGACGGCTGAGTTTTACAAAGCCTTTAAGTCTATTCTGGCCCCACATTTGGTAGAGGTTTTTAACAGTTGTCTTGCTGAGGGGGTGCTATCCCCTTCCATGAGGCACTCGGCTGTGATTCTTCTGTCAAAGGGTAAAGATTCTTCGATGATTGAGAATTGGCGCCCCATCAGCCTTCTTAATGTCGATAGAAAGATACTGGCGAAGATATTTTTCTGGCGCCTGTCGTCAGTAGCAGAGTCTTTGCTTTCTCGCCATCAGCACTGTTCGGTCCAGGGTAGGAGTACCTTCACAGCGGTGTTAGCTGTCCGGGAGGCCTTGGAGCGGTGCAGGGCTGCAGGCTGGGGAAAGTACTTGCTGACATTGGATCAGGCAAAGGCTTTTGATCGTGTTAACCATGAGTACCTGTGGTTGCTCCTTAGTAAGTACGGTCTGCCGGGTGGTTTTGTTGATTGGCTGAAAGTCTTGTATAAGGGGGCAGAAAGCTTCCCTCTTGTTAATGGTTGGGTTGGGCAGTCCTTTGAGGTTGGCTCCGGGGTGCGCCAGGGTTGTCCCCTGAGTCCCCTGCTCTATGTGTTTGCAATCGACCCCTTCATCAGGAGGCTAGAGAGCGGCATGTTGTGTGGGGTACCAGTGGGTCTCCCGGGTGAGCCGCCATTGAGGGTTGTTGCTTATGCGGACGATGTATCGGTGATTGTCACTGGGACGGATGAGGCGGAGGAGGTGGTCTCTCTGACATCACGGTATTCTGAAGCATCAGGCTCCAAGATCAATCAGCAAAAGAGCGAAGTTTTCTGGATGGGAAAGGAAGGTGAGGGGTTTGATCTCCCGGACACCTTTCCAGTGCCCCGGGAAAGAATTAAGATACTAGGCATTGAATTTGGACCCGGCGATTATGGCCTCAAAAACTGGGAAGGCAGACTGGAAATTGCCAATGCTAAGGTGGTCAACTGGAAGAGATGGAAGTTATCTATGAGGGAAAGGGTTGATCTGATTAAGACTTACCTGATTCCGATCTTCTTGTATGTCAGCTTTGTCTGCATCTTGCCAGTGTCTCTCTATGCTAGGGTCAGTAGTGTGTTCTTCCAGATGCTGTGGGGGAACAGACTGAACCCCATCAAGAGGAATGTCACCTACCTATCCAGGAGGGAGGGTGGCTTAGGTATGGTCAACCCAGTTCTTTTCTTTTCACTGCTATTTCTCAAGTTTAACATTGGTAGTATGCTTGCAGTGGAACCTCCTGGATGGGCAGGCATATTTAGATCTTGGTTTAGTCCTTTTCTGCGACTTTGGGAAGAAGGTGGCCAAGTGAAGAATCGCAGGGGTCATCGTGGTCAGCTTCCAGCCTATGTAGCTCCGTGCCTGAAGTTACTGCGGCAGTGGCGATTGTCGGCTGAAGATCTCAGATCGGTTCCGAGGAAAGACCTTATGAGTCGAGTCTTGAGCGAAGTCTTTCATGACCCACTGGCCTTAAGGGATTGCCCAGGCCCAGTTTTGAGGGCGGGGTTGAGACTAATTAATTTGGATAGAATACCTCCTAAATTTAGGGATCTGGCCTGGTTGTGCTTCCATGGGAGGCTCTATGTTCGGGGGAATTTGAAATTCCGCAGTGGGGTGGATCGTAGCTGTCCTCGGGAGGAGTGTGCAGGTGAGGAGGAGACTATGGACCATTTTCTGCTTCGTTGCCCTTTTAACATAGAAGTGTACAAACAGGTGGGGCGGGCGCTCGGTGTTCCTTTCCTCTCCAGGCTGGGTTATGCCGAGTGGGTGTACGGAGCATTCAGTACCGGTGGAGGTTTTTGTTTGGATACACTTTTTTTAGTTAGCCTAGTGGTCCGTTATTTCACCTGGAACGCACGGTGTCAGGTCAGCATTCGGCAAAAAATCCTTCCTGTTGAGGTGGTGGTGTATGACATTGTGCATGAGGTGGGGAAGATTCGGGGGCTTGAGAGAGACAAGCGGGGTCAGGGGGCTTGGCTGAAGGCGTGGAGGGGTTTCAAGCCTCCCTGACTGCCAGGAGTCTCTTTCCCGGGTGTGGCTGTCTGTCTCTTATCACCCTAGATTATTATTTTTGATACATTTTTGATAAATGGCTGCGTACATAGGTGACGGGTTGTGCCTCTTAGGCCCTCTCTGCTGCTTTGTGTAAATAGTTTTATAGTAATGTTTTGGTGGTGGTGTATAGTGTATATATTGTATATATTCTGAACCTGGATGTGTATTCCTTGGATTTATGTTTGAAGTTTTGTACTATAGTTTTGTTTTTTACTTTTGTATAAAATTGGTTGCTTGATTCTTTTCAATAAAAGATCAATAGTGTCCCATCATTGGTGTCAGTGGGAGGAATAGTGCCCCATCATTGGTGTCAGTGGGAGGAATAGTGTCCCATCATTGGTGTCAGTGGGAGGAATAGTGTCCCATCATTGGTGTCAGTGGGAGGAATAGTGTCCCATCATTGGTGTCAGTGGGAGGAATAGTGCCCCATCATTGGTGTCAGTTTAGCAGATATGCGCTCCTGTCACCTCTCAGTACTTGATCAACACTGTATTGAGATGTGAGCTTACACCTGCAGATAAGCTCCTCTCATCAGGAACTGGGTCCTATTATTGTATTATTGCTGTATTGAATCACACCCTGTCCGAAGCGTTTATCTTGTGCCGCCAAATCCATAGATGGGCATTTGCTGTGTTGAGCCCACATGCTATGACATCACTTCCCATGGAGGAGGTCACATGCTGTGACATCACTTCCTATGGTCATATGCCGTGATCTCCTCCAATCATTATTTGGTAATAAAAGGAAGCCTGGATGGGCGGCGGCAGCAGTCTGGTGAGAATGTCGAGATGAAAGGAATGAATGGTGAGGGAACTTATTTAGTTAAAGATGGATTATTTCACTAAGACGAAATGGATGACTATTAGAGACACGATATCTGTCTGTCTGCTCTGCAAAGGACACATTCCTTAATGCAGACCCCCCATCAGTAAAGACACCCCCCTTTAGGATAGACCCCCCATCAGTAAAGACACCCCCCTTTAGGATAGACCCCCCATCAGTAAAGACACCCCCCTTTAGGATAGAGCCCCCATCAGTAAAGACACCCCCCTTTAGGATAGAGCCCCCATCAGTAAAGACACCCCCTTTAGGATAGAGCCCCCATCAGTAAAGACACCCCCTTTAGGATAGAGCCCCCATCAGTAAAGACACCCCCCTTTAGGATAGAGCCCCCATCAGTAAAGACACCCCCCTTTAGGATAGAGCCCCATCAGTAAAGACACCCCCCTTTAGGATAGAGCCCCCATCAGTAAAGACACCCCCCTTTAGGATAGAGCCCCATCAGTAAAGACACCCCCCTTTAGGATAGAGCCCCCATCAGTAAAGACACCCCCCTTTAGGATAGAGCCCCCATCAGTAAAGACACCCCCTTTAGGATAGAGCCCCCATCAGTAAAGACACCCCCCTTTAGGATAGAGCCCCCATCAGTAAAGACACCCCCCTTTAGGATAGAGCCCCCATCAGTAAAGACACCCCCTTTAGGATAGAGCCCCCATCAGTATAGACACCCCCTTTAGGATAGAGCCCCCATCAGTATAGACACCCCCTTTAGGATAGAGCCCCCATCAGTATAGACACCCCCTTTAGGATAGAGCCCCCATCAGTATAGACACCCCCTTTAGGATAGAGCCCCCATCAGTATAGACACCCCATTGGTGCAGACCCACGGTGTATTACACAGCCCCCCTTAGTACAGACCCCCGCAGTATAGACACCCCACTTGGTGCAGACCCCCCATCAGCATAGGCACCCCCCCCCCATATATCCATCTATACCTTAAAATAAAATGCACAGTACAGACCTCAGAAGAGCGTGGCCGCGGACGTGTACACACAGCAGTGTCCCTTAGGCTCCTCCTCCTCACTGGATGTAAACAGAGGAGGAGGCGCCGGCGGCTTCAGTCCCCACTGACAAAAGCGAGTGTAGGGAAACGGGCGGTTTTAGCGGTGCTGGCCGCTATCCACGGGTGTTACCCGCGTGCGACTCGCACCCCCTGCCCCCACCCAGCAACGCCGTGACGGGCGGTGGTTGGGCCTCTGCAGTGCCGATCCTGACCTCACTGGGGCCCTAAGAAAAATTCTGCTAAGGGGCCCTCTACCTGACCCGTGATGCCGTCATCCATAACTCTTCACCAATCCCCTTGGATAGCGACTCAGCCCCATAGCATCATTATACCGGCCCAACAGCATAACGTCATTATTATCTTGTTCATAAAAGGAAAAACAATGCATTTTAAAGCACAGTGCCCATCATCGCAGCCTCACCGCGCCCATCATCGCAGCCTCACCGCGCCCATCATCGCAGCCTCACCGCGCCCATCATCGCAGCCTCACCGCGCCCATCATCGCAGCCTCACCGCGCCCATAATCGCAGCCTCATCGCGCCCATCATCGCAGCCTCACCGCGCCCATCATCGCAGCCTCACCGCGCCCATCATAGCAGCCTCACCGTGCCCATAATCGCAGCCTCACCGCGCCCATCATCGCAGCCTCACCGCGCCCATCATCGCAGCCTCACCGCGCCCATCATCGCAGCCTCACCGCGCCCATAATCGCAGCCTCATCGCGCCCATCATCGCAGCCTCACCGCGCCCATCATCGCAGCCTCACCGCGCCCATAATCGCAGCCTCACCGCGCCCATAATCGCAGCCTCACCGCGCCCATAATCGCAGCCTCACCGCGCCCATCATCGCAGCCTCACCGCGCCCATAATCGCAGCCTCACCGCGCCCATCATCGCAGCCTCACCGCGCCCATCATCGCAGCCTCACCGCGCCCATCATCGCAGCCTCACCGCGCCCATCATCGCAGCCTCACCGCGCCCATCATCGCAGCCTCACCGCGCCCATAATCGCAGCCTCATCGCGCCCATCATCGCAGCCTCACCGCGCCCATAATCGCAGCCTCACCGCGCCCATAATCGCAGCCTCACCGCGCCCATAATCGCAGCCTCACCGCGCCCATCATCGCAGCCTCACCGCGCCCATCATCGCAGCCTCACCGCGCCCATCATCGCAGCCTCACCGCGCCCATCATCGCAGCCTCACCGCGCCCATCATCGCAGCCTCACCGCGCCCATCATCGCAGCCTCACCGCGCCCATCATCGCAGCCTCACCGCGCCCATAATCGCAGCCTTACCGTGCCCATAATCGCAGCCTCACCGCGCCCATCATAGCAGCCTGACCGTGCCCATCATCGCAGCCTCACCACGCCCATCATCGCAGCCTCACCACGCCCATCATCGCAGCCTCACCGCGCCCATCATCGCAGCCTCACCACGCCCATCATCGCAGCCTCACCACGCCCATCATCGCAGCCTCACTGCGCCCATCATAGCAGCCTCACCGTGCCCATAATCGCAGCCTCACCGTGCCCATAATCGCAGCCTCACCGTGCCCATAATCGCAGCCTCACCGTGCCCATAATCGCAGCCTCATCAGTCAGTGGATTACACCTCCCACTGCAGGGTGAAGCAGACATGGTGACCCGGTTGTGTGTCTCTTCCCAGGCATTGGACGATAAAAACATGGGGAGGGGAGAAGTAATCATCTTCTCATGCGCTATGCCATTGGCATTGAAGGACGGATAGAATACAATCCGACAAACTACCTGAATTCACCCGCCGGGCCTATGGCACCAACTACCAGAGACCCTCCATGTGCAGGTATGTGCGTCCGCAAAGCTGTCCTCCCGTGTGTGTGCGTCCGCAATACTTTCCTCCGATGTGTGTCCACAAAGCTATCCTTCCGGATGTGTGTGTGCGCAATACCTTTCTCCCGTGTGTGTGTGTGCGTCCGCAAAGCTGTCCTCACGGGTGTGTTGGTGTGCGTCCGCAATACTTTCCTCCCGTGTGTGCGTCCGCAATACTGTCCTCCCGGGTGTGTGTGCGTCCGCAATACTGTCCTCCCGGGTGTGTGTGCGTCCGCAAAACTGTCCTCCTGGGTGCGTGTGTGCGTCTGCAATACTGTCCTCCTGGGTGCGTGTGTGCGTCTGCAATACTTTCCTCCCGGGTGTGTGTGCGTCCGCCCGCAATACTGTCCTCCTGGGTGCGTGTGTGCGTCCGCAATACTGTCCTCCCGGGTGCGTGTGTGCGTCCGCAATACTGTCCTCCCGTGTATGTGTGCGTCCGCCCGCAATACTGTCCTCCCGTGTGTGTGTGCGTCCGCCCGCAATACTGTCCTCCCGTGTGTGCGCGTCCGCAATACTGTCCTCATCGCATCGTTCTGGGGATCGGTTCCAAGTTCCATCCCCTGCCCCCTACACCTTCAGTCTGGATGACTTTGTGGGATTGAATCCTAGGTTCTCTGGTGTCCCTTCCCAACCCTTGTAGGCTGTTGTGGGGGTAAGTGTCACTTGGTGAGGTAAGTTGTCTGGCCAGACAAGCTCTATAGACACAGAGATCTGGTCTCTTCATTCTAGGGGGTCACCTTCCTACGTAGACTGCCTGTTCTTCCTAGTCAGGACCTGTTCCCTCTCAGAACCGATCACTTCACAGGCCCCAGTCATTGTTCTCATCAGGTTGTGAGACGTTCCTTCCCGACGTGTGATTGGTTGTTGGCCTTCAGGTTGATCCTCAGGTAGGTGTCCGACTCTGGTGTTTTGGTCCTTATGGGTGGCTCTTGGGCTGCAGACAATCCCCAGCTCGGTTTCTTTGGTTAGATAACGTTTGTTTCTGTGTTGTCCACCTCCCAGTTGGAGCGTTTCTTGACGTCCAACAGCATGTGGATTCCTGTGTCCCTCAATGGATCAGAAGGAAAATCCATTTCATGGTGTCCATTGAGGGACACTGACCCCCTCCCTCCCTCTGTTTATGTCCATACTCTTAGTACTGCTTGCTACAGCCTGAGGAGGAGCTTTCCTGTGTCCTCTCCCCACACTTCCTGTATTATTACCCATCATTCCCTGTGTCCTCTCCACACTTCCTGTATTACCCATCATTCCCTGTGTCCCCCCCCACACTTCCTGTATTACCCATCATTCCCTGTGTCCTCTCCACACTTCCTGTATTATTACCCATCATTCCCTGTGTCCTCCCCACACTTCCTGTATTATTACCCATCATTCCCTGTGTCCTCTCCCCACACTTCCTGTATTATTGCCCATCATTCCCTGTGTCCTCTCCACACTTCCTGTATTACCCATCATTCCCTGTGTCCCCCCCCACACTTCCTGTATTATTACCCATCATTCCCTGTGTCCTCTCCCCCCCCCACACTTCCTATATTATTACCCATCATTCCCTGTGTCCTCTCCCCACACTTCCTGTATTATTACCCATCATTCCCTGTGTCCTCTCCCCACACTTCCTGTATTATTACCCATCATTCCCTGTGTCCTCTCCCCACACTTCCTATATTATTACCCATCATTCCCTGTGTCCCCCCCCACACTTCCTGTATTACCCATCATTCCCTGTGTCCTCTCCCCACACTTCCTATATTATTACCCATCATTCCCTGTGTCCTCTCCCCACACTTCCTGTATTATTACCCATCATTCCATGTGTCCTCTCCCCACACTTCCTGTATTATTACCCATCATTCCCTGTGTCCACTCCCCACACTTCCTATATTATTACCCATCATTCCCTGTGTCCGCCCCCCCCCCCCACTTCCTGTATTACCCATCTTTCCCTGTGTCCTCTCCACACTTCCTGTATTATTACCCATCATTCCCTGTGTCCTCTCCACACTTCCTGTATTATTACCCATCATTCCCTGTGTCTCCCCCCCCACACTTCCTGTATTGCCCATCATTCCCTGTGTCCTCTCCCACCCTTCCTGTATTACCCATCATTCCCTGTGTCCTCTCCCCACACTTCCTGTATTATTACCCATCATTCCCTGTGTCCTCCCCACACTTCCTGTATTATTACCCATCATTCCATGTGTCCTCTCCACACTTCCTGTATTACCCATCATTCCCTGTGTCCTCTCCCCACACTTCCTGTATTATTACCCATCATTCCCTGTGTTCTCTCCCCCCCCACACTTCCTATATTATTACCCATCATTCCCTGTGTCCTCTCCCCACACTTCCTGTATTATTACCCATCATTCCCTGTGTCCTCCCCACACTTCCTGTATTACCCATCATTCCCTGTGTCCTCTCCCCACACTTCCTGTATTATTACCCATCATTCCCTGTGTCCTCTCCACACTTCCTGTATTATTACCCATCATTCCCTGTGTCCTCTCTCCACACTTCCTGTATTATTACCCATCATTCCCTGTGTCCTCTCCCCACACTTCCTGTATTATTACCCATCATTCCATGTGTCCTCTCCACACTTCCTGTATTACCCATCATTCCCTGTGTCCCCCCCCCACACTTCCTGTATTACCCATCATTCCCTGTGTCCTCTCCCCACTCTTCCTGTATTATTACCCATCATTCCCTGTGTCCTCTCCCCACACTTCCTGTATTATTACCCATCATTCCCTGTGTCCTCTCCCCACACTTCATGTATTATTACCCATCATTCCCTGTGTCCTCTCCCCACACTTCCTGTATTACCCATCATTCCCTGTGTCCCCCCCCCACACTTCCTGTATTACCCATCATTCCCTGTGTCCTCTCCCCACACTCCCTGTATTACCCATCATTCCCTGTGTCCTCTCCCCCCCCTTCCTGTATTACCCATCATTCCCTCTGTCCTCTCCCCACACTTCCTGTATTATCCATCATTCCCTGTGTCCTCTCCCCCCTCTTCCTGTATTATTACCCATCATTCCCTGTGTCCTCTCCCCACACTTCCTGTATTACCCATCATTCCCTGTGTCCTCCCCACACTTCCTGTATTATTACCCATCATTCCCTGTGTCCTCCCCACACTTCCTGTATTATTACCCATCATTCCCTGTGTCCCCCCCACACTTCCTGTATTATTGCCCATCATTCCCTGTGTCCTCCCCACACTTCCTGTATTATTACCCATCATTCCCTGTGTCCTCTCCCCACACTTCCTATATTATTGCCCATCATTCCCTGTGTCCGCCCCCCCCAAACTTCCTGTATTATTACCCATCGTTCCCTGTGTCCTCTCCACACTTACTGTATTATTACCCATCATTCCCTGTGTCCTCCCCACACTTCCTGTATTATTACCCATCATTCCCTGTGTCCTCTCCCCACACTTCCTGTATTATTACCCATCATTCCATGTGTCCTCTCCACACTTCCTGTATTACCCATCATTCCCTGTGTCCCCCCCCCCACACTTCCTGTATTATTACCCATCATTCCCTGTGTCCTCTCCCCCCCCCCCCACACTTCCTATATTATTACCCATCATTCCCTGTGTCCTCTCCCCACACTTCCTGTATTATTACCCATCATTCCCTGTGTCCTCTCCCCACACTTCCTGTATTATTACCCATCATTCCCTGTGTCCTCTCCACACTTCCTGTATTATTACCCATCATTCCCTGTGTCCTCTCTCCACACTTCCTGTATTATTACCCATCATTCCCTGTGTCCTCTCCCCACACTTCCTGTATTATTACCCATCATTCCATGTGTCCTCTCCACACTTCCTGTATTACCCATCATTCCCTGTGTCCCCCCCCACACTTCCTGTATTACCCATCATTCCCTGTGTCCTCTCCCCACACTTCCTGTATTACCCATCATTCCCTGTGTCCTCTCCCCCCCTTCCTGTATTACCCATCATTCCCTGTGTCCTCTCCCCACACTTCCTGTATTACCCATCATTCCCTGTGTCTCCCCACACTTCCTGTATTATTACCCATCATTCCCTGTGTCCTCTCCCCACACTTCCTGTATTATTACCCATCATTCCCTGTGTCCTCTCCCCCCCCACACTTCCTATATTATTACCCATCATTCCCTGTGTCCTCTCCCCACACTTCCTGTATTATTACCCATCATTTCCTGTGTCCTCTCCCCACACTTCCTGTATTATTACCCATCATTCCCTGTGTCCTCTCCCCCCCCACACTTCCTATATTATTACCCATCATTCCCTGTGTCCTCTCCCCACACTTCCTGTATTACCCATCATTCCCTGTGTCCTCCCCACACTTCCTGTATTATTACCCATCATTCCCTGTGTCCTCTCCCCACACTTCCTGTATTATTGCCCATCATTCCCTGTGTCCTCTCCCCACACTTCCTGTATTACCCATCATTCCCTGTGTCCTCTCCCCCCCTTTTCCTTTATTACCCATCATTCCCTGTGTCCTCCCCACACTTCCTGTATTACCCACCATTCCCTGTGTCCTCCCCACACTTCCTGTATTACCCATCATTCCCTGTGTCCTCTCCCCCCCTTCCTGTATTATTACCCATCATTCCCTGTGTCCTCTCCCCACACTTCCTGTATTACCCATCATTCCCTGTGTCTCCCCACACTTACTATATTATTACCCATCATTCCCTGTGTTCCCCCCCCCACACTTCCTATATTATTACCCATCATTCCCTGTGTCCTCTCCCCACACTTCCTGTATTATTACCCATCATTCCCTGTGTCCTCTCCCCACACTTCCTGTATTATTACCCATCATTCCCTGTGTCCTCTCCATACTTCCTGTATTATTACCCATCATTCCCTGTGTCCTCTCTCCACACTTCCTGTATTATTACCCATCATTCCCTGTGTCCTCTCCCCACACTTCCTGTATTATTACCCATCATTCCATGTGTCCTCTCCACACTTCCTGTATTACCCATCATTCCCTGTGTCCCCCCCCACACTTCCTGTATTACCCATCATTCCCTGTGTCCTCTCCCCACACTTCCTGTATTACCCATCATTCCCTGTGTCCTCTCCCCCCCCCCTTCCTGTATTACCCATCATTCCCTGTGTCCTCTCCCCACACTTCCTGTATTACCCATCATTCCCTGTGTCCTCTCCCCCCCTTCCTGTTTTATTACCCATCATTCCCTGTGTCCCCCCCCACACTTCCTGTATTATTACCCATCATTCCCTGTGTCCTCTCCCCACACTTCCTGTATTATTACCCATCATTCCCTGTGTCCTCTCCCCCCCCCCACACTTCCTATATTATTACCCATCATTCCCTGTGTCCTCTCCCCACACTTCCTGTATTATTACCCATCATTCCCTGTGTCCTCTCCCCACACTTCCTGTATTATTACCCATCATTCCCTGTGTCCTCTCCCCACACTTCCTGTATTACCCATCATTCCCTGTGTCCTCTCCCCCCCCACACTTCCTGTATTATTACCCATCATTCCCTGTGTCCTCCCCACACTTCCTGTATTATTACCCATCATTCCCTGTGTCCTCTCCCCACACTTCCTGTATTATTGCCCATCATTCCCTGTGTCCTCTCCCCACACTTCCTGTATTACCCATCCTTCCCTGTGTCCTCTCCCCCCCTTTTCCTTTCCTGTATTACCCATCATTCCCTGTGTCCTCCCCACACTTCCTGTATTACCCATCATTCCCTGTGTCCTCTCCCCCCTTCCTGTATTACCCATCATTCCCTGTGTCCTCTCCCCACACTTCCTGTATTACCCATCATTCCCTGTGTCCTCTCCCCCCCCACACTTCCTATATTATTACCCATCATTCCCCGTGTCCTCTCCCCACACTTCATGTATTATTACCCATCATTCCCTGTGTCCTCTCCCCACACTTCCTGTATTACCCACTGTTGTGGAAATTTGAAGATGTATTTAATATGTATTGTCATAATGGCACCCAGTCTAAGTACTGCCCCAGCCCGCTCTAAATAGAACTGACTGGGGCAGTCTGAGGCTGGTTGAATCTCGTCTGGTAGTAGAAAATGTCTTGGGGTTGGAATGTGATGTTTGCGGCGTGGGCATATGTCCGCTAACGAGGGGCCCTCTGTGCATTTAGCACCGACGATCGTTGAGGAGGGGGTGGGCTCACTCCGCGGGCACACTAGTGGTTATGGACAGATGTGCGCTCTTATCTGGGTCTTGTCTGATCAGCAGGGCTTGCGATTTGTGGCGTACGCCTGTAGATAGCTTCCTTTCCACCTTAATAAGGGTATAATCTGGATATGCATTATTCTATGGAATGGCGCAGATTAGGATTCTATCAGGCGATTAATATGAGAGCTTACGATCGGTTAGAGGCAGGGGGGGCACTCCCTGCCACGCCCATAAGCCTTTAGCAGCATTGTATGTACTTCTATGCATTGTATTGTATCCATTGTATTATATTCTATTCATGTATTCTATGGGACTTCCTGTTAGAAGGAACGTCCTTATATGGTGTTAGCTGTGTCAGTGGAACATCATGTGTTAACCACTCCCATGAGGGAGGTGTTTAATGGGTGCAGTGAGCACTTCCTGTTTTGGGTAAATAAAGGGGGCTTGGCTGAGCCTTTGGGCAGTCATGCTGGCAGAATGATATGAGAACAGGCTGGTGATGGTGTCTCTTTGTATGAATGGCAGAGAATGATGGTGAGTGAATCTATTTAGTTAGCTTATGGATTATTTCATTAAGATGAATGAGACACAGAATATCTGTCTGTCTGCTTTGCAAACAGCCAGAATTTCTACGACAGCATCATTCCCTGTGTCCTCTCCCCACACTTCCTGTATTACCCATCATTCCCTGTGTCCTCTCCCCACACTTCCTGTTTTATTACCCATCATTCCCTGTGTCCTCTCCCCACACTTCCTGTATTATTACCCATCATTCCCTGTGTCCTCTCCCCACACTTCCTGTATTATTACCCATCATTCCCTGTGTCCTCTCCCCACACTTCCTGTATTACCCATCATTCCCTGTGTCCTCTCCCCACACTTCCTGTATTATTACCCATCATTCCCTGTGTCCTCTCCCCACACTTCCTGTATTACCCATCATTCCCTGTGTCTCCCCACACTTCCTATATTATTACCCATCATTCCCTGTGTCCTCTCCCCACACTTCCTGTATTATTACCCATCATTCCCTGTGTCCTCTCCCCACACTTCCTGTATTATTACCCATCATTCCCTGTGTCCTCTCCCCACACTTCCTGTATTATTACCCATCATTCCCTGTGTCCTCTCCCCACACTTCCTGTATTATTACCCATCATTCCCTGTGTCCTCTCCCCACACTTCCTGTATTATTACCCATCATTCCCTGTGTCCTCCCCACACTTCCTTTAATACCCATCATTCCCTGTGTCCTCCCCACACTTCCTGTATTACCCATCATTCCCTGTGTCCTCTCCCCACACTTCCTGTATTATTACCCATCATTCCCTGTGTCCTCTCCCCACACTTCCTGTATTACCCATCATTTCCTGTGTCCTCTCCCCACACTTCCTGTATTACCCATCATTCCCTGTGTCCTCTCCCCCCCTTCCTGTATTATTACCCATCATTCCCTGTGTCCTCTCCCCCCCCTTCCTGTATTACCCATCATTCCCTGTGTCCTCTCCCCCCACACTTCCTGTATTATTACCCATCATTCCCTGTGTCCTCTCCCCCCACACTTCCTATATTATTACCCATCATTCCCTGTGTCCCCCCACACTTCCTGTATTATTACCCATCATTCCCTGTGTCCTCCCCACACTTCCTGTATTATTACCCATCATTCCATGTGTCCTCTCCACACTTCCTGTATTACCCATCATTCCCTGTGTCCTCTCCCCACACTTCCTGTATTATTACCCATCATTCCCTGTGTCCTCTCCCCCCACACTTCCTATATTATTACCCATCATTCCCTGTGTCCTCTCCCCACACTTCCTGTATTATTACCCATCATTCCCTGTGTCCTCTCCCCACACTTCCTGTATTATTACCCATCATTCCCTGTGTCCTCTCCCCACACTTCCTGTATTATTACCCATCATTCCCTGTGTCCTCTCCACACTTCCTGTATTATTACCCATCATTCCCTGTGTCCTCTCTCCACACTTCCTGTATTATTACCCATCATTCCCTGTGTCCTCTCTCCACACTTCCTATATTATTACCCATCATTCCCTGTGTCCTCTCCCCACACTTCCTGTATTATTACCCATCATTCCATGTGTCCTCTCCACACTTCCTGTATTACCCATCATTCCCTGTGTCCCCCCCCACACTTCCTGTATTACCCATCATTCCCTGTGTCCTCTCCCCACACTTCCTGTATTATTACCCATCATTCCCTGTGTCCTCCCCCCCCCACACTTCCTATATTATTACCCATCATTCCCTGTGTCCTCTCCCCACACTTCCTGTATTATTACCCATCATTCCCTGTGTCCTCTCCCCACACTTCCTGTATTACCCATCATTCCCTGTGTCCTCCCCACACTTCCTGTATTATTGCCCATCATTCCCTGTGTCCTCTCCCCCCCTTTTCCTTTATTACCCATCATTCCCTGTGTCCTCCCCACACTTCCTGTATTACCCACCATTCCCTGTGTCCTCCCCACACTTCCTGTATTACCCATCATTCCCTGTGTCCTCTCCCCCCCTTCCTGTATTATTACCCATCATTCCCTGTGTCCTCTCCCCACACTTCCTGTATTACCCATCATTCCCTGTGTCTCCCCACACTTACTATATTATTACCCATCATTCCCTGTGTCCTCTCCCCACACTTCCTATATTATTGCCCATCATTCCCTGTGTCCTCTCCCCACACTTCCTGTATTACCCATCATTCCCTGTGTCCTCCCCACACTTCCTGTATTATTACCCATCATTCCCTGTGTCCTCCCCACACTTCCTGTATTATTACCCATCATTCCCTGTGTCCCCCCCACACTTCCT